>NC_133776.1:44093848-44130140 GCF_003597395.2 Chelonoidis abingdonii | reverse complement strand
CCAGAGGGAGCCAAAACCCTGGAATTTTTGGCTGGTGGCAGCGAGATAAAATCTGAGTTGGTAATTAAGCTTAGAGGGGTTCATGCAGGCACCCAGATTTCTGGACGCTAAGGTCCAGATTTGGGAATGCTTATGACACTGGCCTACACTCTAAATGGAGTCCCAGTCATGAGAATGCCCCAGCTTTTCACCTAAGATGCCTGCTGGAACTAACAAGGATTGTACAGGAGAAAGGATTGGGCCCAAACTAGGAAGGTGTCTAGTCTGTGAAAGAAGTTTATCGGACCATCTCTAAGGGTGAGATTTACCTGTATTCAGTTTCTTAATGCATTAGGCTTAGACTTGTGTGTTTTGTTTGATTTTGCTTGGTGACTTACTTTGTTCTCTCTCTTATTACTTGGAATCACTTACATCCTACTTTTTATACCTAATAAAATAACTTTTGTTTATTATAAACCCAGAGTAAGTGATTAATACCTGGGGGAGCAAACAGCTGTGCATCTCTCTCTATCAGTGTTATAGAGGGTGGACAATTCATGAGTTTACCCTGTATAAGCTTTATACAGAGTAAAATGGATTTATTTGGGGTTTGGACCCCATTGGGAACTGGGTGGCTGGGTGCTGGAGAGAGGTGACCTTCTGAGCTGTTTCCAGTTCAGTTCTGAGCATGGTTCAGACCCTGGATCTGTGCTGCAGCAGGATAGTGTGTCTGGCTCAACAAGGCAGGGTTCTGGACTCCCAGGCTGGCAGGGAAAATGGGCTCAGAGGTAAATTCAGCATAACAGGTGACAGTCCCAAGGGGGTCTCTGTGACTGAACACATCACAGTCACCTTCTTTGCAGGAGGAGTCTTACTCAGCTCTACAAGACCTCCTAACACTGCTAGCATGGGAGCAATAGAGGGCAATTTTAAGGAAATTCTCCTGACATAAATGAGGCTAATGAGGGCTTTTGCATGAGGAAAGTGACCTCAAGGTGACCCAAAATACAAAAGCATTTCACCTGAGTTGTTTTTAGAGGAACTGGGAATAAATCATAATAATAATGGTAGCAATAATTAAGGGTTGCTCTCCCTTTCCCTTATTCCTTTTCTTCTTATTTAGCCAAAACCTGGTGTTTCCCCAGCATCTCCATCTCTCAGTTTCAAGGTGATGCAAGTCTCCTCCTGTCAGGCATCAGGGCCTGAAGAAGAACCAATCTGCAGGCAAGCTAATGAACACAGCTGGCCTGTAGAAGGCTGCCTGTTTGGCTACCCCAGCTGACTGGTGAGAAGAGTCAGTAGACTGGCTCTTACGATACTTTGAGCAACCACCAAACTGTTTGTCCAAGGTTGTGATAGCTCCTGTGCCTACTTGTTCCCAGTCCTGCTCCTGCCTTTCCTCAGTCCAGGTAATCCAGCTCTCATTCAGGTTCTAGCCCTCAGCTTTGATTCCTAGGTCCTGGTCTGGTTTACGCTACGAAATTATGACCATTTAACTACATGGTCAGGAGCAAGAATGCAGGAACCTTTGTAGAAGTGGGGGAGCTAAGGCCAATGTGGCAGGGAAATTAAAATACGACTTAAATATCCTATAAACAACTATAACATAAATAACCAGAATACAAAATGTAGTCACATTATAAGATTAAGGTATAATTATAGTATGAACAAAAAAAAAATATAAGACTTTCATTCTAAACATAGAGATAGCATTTTTGCACTTTGCACTTCATTTGCATTTATTTTACAGTGTATGCTCCACTATTAATACTGCACTATTAAAATTTTACTCACAATTTTGTAACATTACAATCCAATCATCCTTGTTTATTATATATATATAATACGGGAGACCGCCCTTTGATACGAGAGACCAGGGTTCAAATCCCGGTTGGTACCCAACTTTCCAGTAGGGGTCCTTGGGCAAAAAGACCCCCTAACACTTCACCTGCCTACCTCAAAATATGAGAGTGACACAAACTAGGAGAGTCATGCCGGCTCGGACGTCGCCCGGATTAACAAGGTCCGCGCCAGATGTTGAGGAACCAGGACAATCTGACGATAAGTGGGCTACTGGAACAAACCATTCATGGACGAGACAAGAGAACCTGGAATTGATGGAGGCTACTACACAGTAGACCTGAATGAGAGGGGATATATAAAGGTATGAGGGGACTATGGATGGAACAAAGACCTACATCCACACTTATGAGAAATAGCTAGTTACCAACGCTTCAACTAGTAAAGAGGAAGCTGTTCTCGACAGCTTGAGAATAGACCAACTCCACTTTACTCCCAGACTCAAGAAGACCTGGAGAAAAGTGGTGTGCAGCCCCACACCTGGAAGCTGAACTTCAGCCTCCCCATTGCAGAGCAAACAGCAGCTGATATGAGGCAATAAGACCATGGAGAAACTAGCTACAGTCAATCCCTCGAGACCGATTACAAGGCTACAGTGGAGAAGTACCATCAGATAGTATGTTAGATCGATGCCAATAGAGCCCTCATGACTAATCCCTACCTACCCACCATAACTCAACCAAATGAACTGGTATTGCTTACAGCCTCTGGTAATCCTGGAGATGCTTAGGCTACACGATCAAGAAACACAAGAGTATGTACCCACCCTGGAAAATGAGTTGGGAGGATAAATCAAGGCGACTGCGGAGAGAAAGTTAGTCAGCTGGTGGAAACTACAGAGGGTGTAGAGATTAGATAGACTCGGTACTGAAAAAATACAAGGGCATGACTCCATCTGAAGCCCTAGAGAACTGCTAAACAAAGGCTTTCACAGCACTGGCTACCAGGCTAAAGGAGATACTTTTTTGCCCTCTGCTTCTCTAGTGTAAATGCCGCATTTTCTCCAAAGAACCATCCAAGGCGTATTCCCAACTGCAGTGCAACAACCACAACGAACAGCAGAGCCACCTGGCAGGCAGAAACTGAACAGTACTGGAAGAACATATGGGAGAAAGAGAAGACTCATAAACTACCAGTGCAAAGTGGCTGCAGGCCTGACAGACAGAGCACAGGCAATCTCCAGAGCAGAAAACCAAGTCACCATCACAGTAGAGTAAACATCAGACAGACGGGGTCAAGAACATGAAGAGCTGGACAGCAACTTGACCAGACATGATTCACAACCTACTGGCTAAAAGAAATTAACAGCAGTGCATGGATGCTAGCAGCACAGATGAACCAGCTGCTACCAGCAGGCTCCCACCCAAACTGGCTAACACAAGGAAGGACAGTGCTGATCATGAAAGACCTCTGCAAGGGAACAGAACCGTCCAACTACCGGCCAATAACCTGCCTCCCCACAACATGGAAAGTCCTATCAGGCATCATAGCCGCCAAGCTACAAGACCATATGGGCCAGTACATAAGCACAGCTCAGAAGGGCATTGGGAACAACTCAGACTTGGTTGGCAAATGCTTTTCCCTTTATTCTAAGCATTTGCCTTTTCTTGGTTTAGGTTTTATTTTTTTAACGTGTGGACCTTCCAGCAGCCTGGCTTCTGGTTCCATCTAGTGGCACAAAGTTTGCTATTAGTCTAGTTATAACAGAACTGAAGTGCTGAAGGAAGAGGGCCCTTTTCAGAGTTTTATAGTAAATCTAAACATTGTTTGCAGTAGAAAGATATCAAACAGATTTTCAGTTGTAAGAAATATTCCACCTTGGCAGGATTTTTTCTCAAATGAGGTTTGGCTTTATTTTTGAACCTGTCCCACTTGGTTTTGCACATATGACTGCACCTGCTCCTGGGAGGCAGCCAGAAAAAGGGGGAGAGTATGATGACTCAGGGCAGGTCTACACTTGATCCACTGGCAATCTATTTAGTGGGTCTAGTAAAGACCCACCAAATAGACTGCAGATCGCTCTCCAGTCGACCTCTGTTCTCTACCCCCAATGAGAAGGATAAGGTAAATCGATGGGAGATTTTCTCCAGTTGATCCCGCACAGTAACTCGACCTACGTTGACTCCAGCTATGTTATTCACATAGCTGGAGCTGCGTAGCGTAGGTTGACTTACCGTGGTAGTGTAGACATAACCTCAGCTAAATCACTTTTACGCATCATGTGGAATCAGGCTATTAAACTGGCTTTAGGATCTGACAATGCAGGCTGCCTCCACACAAGCCAAGGGAGAATTCCACTAGCTGTCAAGCAAAACAGGGCTTATCTCCTCTTTGTAAGGGGTAACGTGCGAGGGGTAGGCTCGGCCAGTCCTCCCCAGGGTAACGAGTGAGGGGTAGGCTCGGCCGGCCCGGTGCAACGTCAGGCAGGCCGTGGCCTTCTGCTGTCTCCCTAGAGGGAGCTCGGTCGCAGATGTCTGGCCTCTCCGGCGGCTGGTTCCAAACTGAGCTCTGCGGTGAGCTTTCATACTTCCGGGTCTGTGCCGTGACCCCTGAGGGGCCGGCGCAGGACCCAGTGACTCCACCCATGTTGGTGTTAGGGGGAGGTCCGTCCCTTGGTGGGGCTGTGGGATCACCCACCGCCTCGCTACACTCAGCAATTGCATCTCATAAATAGAGGGGTAAGGTTGATAGTAGAGGGCATATTGCAGAAAAAGAAGGAGCTATAGCCCTAAAAGGAGTAACCACTGCACACACACACAACCCTATTCTCCTCTTCCTTCCCTGGTTCAGGTTTGGGTAGCCCTTATTTTGTCTGAACCAGTTTACTCATCCTTAACAAGCACCAAATATCTTGAGAAAGACATAGAAATATGGTCATAAATAAGGCTTAGCAGCGTCCCCAGAAGTCCCCCTGCCCCAGCACCTAAGATTTAGTTAGGGGTATTTTTAGTAAAAGTCATGGACAAATCACTAGCCTGTGATGTTTTGATTATTGCCCAGGATCTGTCCATGACTTTTACTAAAAATACCCATGACTAAATTGTGGCTTTAGTCATGAATACACAGAAGAGTATCTCAGGTGAAAGGATTCTGTCTGCCATGAGCAGAGGCCAGCCACAGCTCCAGTCTCTCACCATTTCCTCTGGGATGCAAACCATCCCCTGGAGGTGGGGAAGAAGTTAACCCCCTAGTCTCACTGTCTACCTCCACACTTGGTGAGAAACAGAGTGGACTTCACCCTGTACCCCCTGAACGGAAGAGAAAAGGGGTTCATTCATGCTGAAACTGGGAAACCTGGGCATTCCCAAAGCACAGTGCCCACTGGTGCTTCCACTCAAGAATTGCAACTCTGCACTGCTGCCAACACAACGCTAGGGAGAAGAACTAGAGCTGAGACATTACTGGCTAAGTTAAAAGCTAAGATTTGGAAGTTCAGAATTATGAACAGTAATGCCCTGATCTCACAGACAATTCGTATTCTTTGTTTCACATACATGGGAGGAGCCCTTCTTCCTGCAACTAGACAAACCTATCGGGGAGAAGTGGCTTATGATCAGAACATCCTTCTTCAATCACAGTACGTTGATCCATCTTTTCTTATGAATCCTACTTCCAGCTCCCTATGAACACTATGGAATACGTTGATGTGGAACATAAGAAGCAGTCAGAGCCTGAGGTCATCACCATCCTATTGTCATTAAAGAGAGGTGGGAAGAGTACTAAATGTACCTTAGCATGTGTGTGCGCTCATGTACTGTGGCTACTCTCTCCCATGTATCATGCCCAGGCCCAGATTATAAAAGTTCCATCTTTTCCTATTTGTGGGTGTAAACAAAGGTAAATGCATGGCTAGGTACAGGGCCAGCTCCAGACACCAGCTGACCAAGCACATGCTTGGGGCGGCACCTTATAGGGGGGAGCAATCTTGGTTCAACAGGGCAGCACTTGGGGTTTTTTGTTTTTTTTCTTTTTTTTTTTTGGCACTTGGGGCAGCAAAAAAGTTAGAGCCAGCCCTGGCTAGGTATATATGGAACTCTGCCCAGTAATTCATGAACACACGGGAAAGTAAATGAATAGGCATTGGTCACTTTGGTTAATACAGAACATGGATGTGCAAGGCATGGGAGAGGATGCAAGGAGCCTCACCAGTGCAGGGGCCAGGCACAATCTCAACCCTAATAGAATTATAAACCCTAGAAGGACAGGAGTTTGATCCCTACCCCAATCTCTAATGAGCAATGTATCTGACAATACACACTGCAATCTGTCAAGGGGGGTAGCAGATTCCACAGCTGTGCAGGTCTACCCAGTGCATTGGACTTCCCATTATGTAATTTACTGTAGCATCACACTAGCTCCATACAAGAGTCTGGGTAGAGCAGCGTGAAGTTTTTTCCCCCTTTATTGGTCACTCAATACTGTTCACAAATTTACTTTAAAAAACATCAAAACCAAAAGGTTTTCTTTCAGATCAAACAAACCATTTTGTTCAGCCTGAAACAAAGTTTCAGTTTTTCATTTCTGACCAAAAAAAAAACAAACAAAAAAACCCCACCACTCTGTTCTTTTGGGTCAGCCTGAAGCGAAAGTCAAGCCCAAAAATCAATTATTTTCCTGGCTCTGGTGAGGAGTCATTTTGACCTAGAATGTTTTTAGTGCAATTTCATTTATGCTCCTTTTAGAACAGGGGTCTCAAAGTCCTGGCCTGCAGGCCATCTGCAGCCCAAGAACCTCCCCACTGCAGGCTGCGGAAACTTCCAAGGAGTTACACTCCGCAACGTGTCATTCACTTTAGGCAGCTTGGGTCCCTGCAAGCAGTTCCCTGTCTCTGCTGTTGCCGGCGAAGAGAACCATCCAGCCACAATTCCCATTGGCTGAGGGAGAGGGACAGAGATATCATCACTAGTTGCTGGGCAGAGTCAGCCATGGAGGTAGCATCATTAGTTGCCAGGCAGAGTCAGGGCCGTCCCTAGCCGTTTGGGTGCCCTAGGCACACCCCACCCCCGTGAGGGGACTGTGGGGAGCTCCAGGCCTCCCCCCCAGGGTCTGGGAGACAGGAGCTATGGTGAGACACTTTTGGGGGCTCCATAGGCCCAGAATGGCCCCAGGGATTAGCAGGGGGCTGGAAGCAGCCTGGTCCGCTTCCCTCGCTCTGGCCCCAGATGCGTCACTCAGTGGAGGTGGTTGGGGAAAGGGATCCCCCCCATTCACTGGCAGCAGCAGGAAGTGCAGCAACCCGGCCCCTGCCCGCTCTTCTCCACCAGCTCCCAGCCATGGCGCTCCACTTCCCGCCTCTGTTGAGAGCTGGGGCGGTTCTTTCCCCAACCCAAGCGACACGGCTGCGGCCGGAGCATGGGAAGCGGAGTGGGCTGGGCCATATGGCTCCACTTCACACTGCTGGTGAGTTCAGGGGGCGATCCTTTCCCCACCCTCAACGGCGGCGGGAAGCGGAGTGCTGCAGCTGGCGGAGTAGAGTGGGCTGGGGCCAGGTTGCTCCACTTCCCGTTGCTACTGGTGAGTGTGGGGTTGCTGGGGGAAGAGATGGAATGGGGGCAGGTGGGGGCAGGTAGCAGAGGGAAGGGTAAGAGGTCGGGTGGAGGGAGTTGTCCGGGCCCCCTCCCCAGGGACAGCCCTTCCCCTTGCAGTGGGTGCAGCCTGCGGGGAGGCCGGCCGAGGGATAGGGTTGGTCGCCGGGGCTGGTGCTGCCACATGTGCTGCACATAGCTCGCTAGGGAACCGTGAAATTTGGGGCAATTTGGTGCCCCAAATTTCATGGTGTCCTACGCAGCTGCATATGCCTAAGGACGGCCCTGGGAACAGTCAGCCATGGAGGCAGCATTGCTAGTCGCCGGGCAGAGTCAGCTGAGGTGGCATGAGGCCAAAGGAGCGAGGGAAAAGGGTGGGAAACGGGCTAGGAAGTGGTGTAAACACCATCTTCAGTGACATTATTGGCCCGCTCGGAGGATTTGAGGACTGGCATTGGCCCTAAAGTAAATTGAGTTTGAGATCCCTGTTTTAGAAGATGTGGGTGAGCACCTGAAGCAACAGTATATAGAGTGTGTTCTCAGTCTGACTCATTGGTAAAAATGAAAATGGTGGACAAGAGTGGAAAGAAGCAGGAAAATCAGGTTAAGAATAGGAACTCACTCACTCTATTTATTAATCTGAAAGTAAATAGGGAATAAGTGACAATGGAAAAGCCTCTCATGCCTCCCTTTGGGTAGCCTAGTCCATTTCCAAACATAATTTCCACAAGGTGGCACTGCTCTGTCAATTTCTTCTCTTCCAATCCCTGTATTAGCTAACATTGATTTGGCTTTGAACCCAATAGACAGATTCCACTAAGCATTTCCGTAAACCAAATTCCTTTTATTTTATTATTACCTTTTACTCTATTGTTTCTATTGGATCATAGTTCACTGTATGTGTCTCCATGCTATGCAGTGCCTTGTAGTGAGTAAAAACTAAGAATTCAGTGCATCAGAGCTTCTGAGACAACTGCAGCAGCACCAAATGAGAACAACATTGTGTTCCTGTTCTGATTACTTTCAAATCTATAATCTGCCCAAACCAACAAATGTGATACAAGTGGTAAAACTTTTCTTACCATGCAGATCTCTGCTACACAGCGCTCGCTCGCTCTCTCACACACACAGTCTGAGCAAAATTTTCTTAGGATGGTGTACTATTGGGAAAGCAAATGTTCAGATAATAAAGATTCAGGACATATAAACATTAAAGAAAACGGAGACTGAAGTAACTATTTTGATGTAAAATAAACCAGTGCAAGGAGATCCTGTTTCAAAGCCTACTAATTTGATCGCTTTTTTTCTTTTTGACCAATGAAAAATGTGCTTCCCTTGTATGGGTAAACTTAGACTGATTTGGGCATTAGATAATAGATAGTATTTAGTTCTGCCATGAGTGCAGGGGACTGGACTAGATGATCTCTTATGGTCCCGTCCAGTCCTATGATTAGATAAATATAAAGTTTGCTGCTGCACTACTACCTTCAAATATCCAGACTACTTTATTTCTTCAAAATCTCTTCCATCTTGTCACCTAATTACTAATTTGGATTAGGTTTTCCTTTCTTTGGAGTCCAAAAAGTGTTGAGCAATGGGAGTTCCGAGCACCTGCAGCAGGTGCTCCATACCCCTGATATTCAGATCAAGGTTTCAGTACCCAAGTTTGAAAATGCAGACCTACATAGCTTGCTCATGGCTATGCAGCAACACAGTACCAACACCTGGATTAGAACTCAGGGACTCATGACTACTGCTCCATGAAGTTTTTAAACCAAAACACCTTTGGGTTAAAAAAAACCCAGAACAACAAATAAAAAACCCTAGATATTTTATTTTGACATTTTTACAACCAAATGTTTCAAAGTTTTGATTGAAAATGAGTGTTTCAAAATGTCCTATAATTTTTAAATATTCAAAAATAGTCAAACAAAATGCTTGTAATCATAACATTTTTTCAGTGCAAACTATTAACTTTTCAGAATTGCCAGTTAACTGAAAAAAATATGAGTTATTTGCCTAAGTCTATTCTTGATTTCCAGCCACAACAGGATCATGCAGCTTCTCAACGTGTGCTGCTAATGCTCAGTTAAAATATACTATTATTTTCAGACTGTAGTGTAGTGGCAACTTTATTAGGGTTTCAGGACAATTTTCTTTTAAGACCCAATGATAGTTTGGAGTGAACTATGTTTACACTTCATATTTATTTTCTGTAATTGTCTTGTGTATAACCGTCATTTTTTGGTTTAATGGCCAAACTGAAAAATCAGGAGGCAGGGGGGAATCATTCAGCTTCACACTGAAACTCATTTTTTTCTTGTTTCTCATCAAAAAAAAATTCAACTGAAATGTTTAACAATCAAAATGACTTTTTTGGGGGGAGAGGAAGAGAAGAAATCCTCTTTTTAATTCAGTCAAAACTATTTGTTACATTTTAGCTGAATTTGCAGATAGTTCCATTCCCCCCTCCTACCTGAAACTACAGCAAATTTACTATTCAGCTGAAGCTTTTGCCCAGCTCTACTTCTGAGGTTTTTTCATATCTTGAGAATTGAAGGAAGACAGGGTCTTCGCAGTTTAGAAATTCATCTGCTCCTGCTGCTTCCCATTTGAAGTTACAAATAAAATGTGCCTTTACAGCAGAGAATGGTGTGGTGGCACAGTGGGAATTCCAAAAGGCAATATGCCATAGAAGCAAACATAATGCCTCCTAGAGCAGCATGGCCATGTCTACACCTTGAGATAGTATGGATGTGTCTACACTGCAGCTGGGAGGCAGAAGTCCCAGCTCAGGGAGACATACATGCAGTACCTGAGCTAGCATGCTAAAACATAGTACTGTAGCCATGGCAACATGAGCAGTGCCTCAGGCTAGCCACCAGATTACAACCCCTTCCTAGGTACATAGTCTGCTGGCTAGTTCAAGCCACTACCCAGGCTACTGCCGTCACACTGATATTTTTTGCATGCTAGCTTATGTGTCTACCCAAGCTGGGAATTACACCTCCCCGCTGTAGCGTAGACATGCCGTCTGTAGCATACGTTGTTCTAAAATAGGGCTAGCTCTGCCAGCTGGAGTAGCATGGGGAAGACTGTGGCCCTGTCCCCTTGAGGCTAGCACCATGTCATGGGCAGCGGGTATTGTATGCAGAGGTAGGCTGTGCCTCCCCAAACAGCCTAACGTGGCCCTGCCATGCTCTGCCCCCAGGCCAGGCCCTCTCCTGTGGATCCAAATACTCTGCCCGGGCTGGCTGGGGCTGGCTAGCCTGCCTCCCACAGGGACTCAGGGAAACTGCTGCTGGGGGCGCCGTCACCCCGCCTCCTGGCACACTGGGGCTCTCCCAACAGCAGGGTCACCAGCCACCCATGCACCATGTCAAAGGTATCAAACATGGTTGGTAACTTTGCACATGCATCTCTGCTCCATTACACTGAGAGCACTCCCTCAAAAGGTCTAGCAATAAGTCACAATAGAGCTGGCTAAAACGTGCAAATGTTTGGGTTGGGGTAGAGAGTTCTTGGTGGCTCATTCACCTGCATATCTACCAATGTGATATATGCCATCATGTGCCAGCAATGCCCCTTTGCCGTGTACATTGGCCAAACCAGACAGTCTCTACACAAAAGAATAAATGAATGCAAATCAGACATCAAGAATTATAACATTCAAAACCAGTTGGAGATCTTCAGCCTCCCTGGTCACTCAATTACAGACCTAAAAGTTGCAATTTTTCAACAAAAAAAAACTTCAAAAACAGACTCCAAAGAGAAACTGCAGAACTGGAATTAATTTGCAAACTGGACACCATTAAATTAGGCTTGAATAAAGACTGGGAGTGGATGGGTCATTAAACAAAGTAAAAACTATTTCCCCATGCTAATTTTTCCCCTAATGTTATTCACCCCTTCTTGTCAACTGTTGGAAATGGGCCATCCTGATTATCACTACAAAAGTTTTTTTCTCCTGCTGATAATAGCCCACCTTAAATGATTAGTCTCATTAGAGTTGGTATGGCAACACCCATTTTTTCATGTTCTCTGTGTGTGTGTGTGTGTGTATATATATATATTCCTACTGTATTTTTCACTGCATGCATCTGATGAAGTGGGTTTTATCCCATGAAAGCTTATGCCCAAATAAATTTGTTAGTCTCTAAGGTGCCACAAACGCGCCTCATTCTTTTTTCATGATTACAGAATGTGCTTTTTCAAGGAGATGGGCTGAGCCCAAGGCTAACATTCTTTAGAGTCCATTACAATACACCCCTGTTAGAATAAGATTGGCGGGTAGTGATCGATCTATCAGGGATCAATTTATTGCGTCTAGAGTAGATGTGATAAAATTTGATCCCCAATCGCTCTGCCATCGACTCCAGAACTCCACCGCGACGAAAGGCGGAAGCGGAGTTGATGGGGGAGCTGCAGCAGTCGACTCACTGCCGTCCTCATGGCCAGGTAAATCAACCTAAGATACGCCGACTTCAGCTATGCTATTCATGTAGCTGAAGTTGCATATCTTAGGTCAACCCCCCCACAGTGTAGACCTAGCCTTAGTTGTAAGCATGTTGGCCATCCCTCCTGGTCAATTGATGAGAGAGGCTACGCCTCCTCACGGTCACACTCTTGTCACAGAGCTCAATCAGGAGGAGAATTAGCTGTTTTCAAAGCAGTGGCTGCTCAAGCTGGGCGGAACAGTAATGAGTCTATGCCCAGGCTGTCAGGCAGGGCAGGGCACCAAACAGTTAAGGGACTCTAGACTGCAGTCAGAGCAGAGCAGCAAAGAGTCAGGCATCCTGGCTCTGGTAGATAGCCAACAGATGCAGGCCTGTGGGCCTAGAGTAGGAAGGCTACTACCCCATAGTTGGGGTGGCAGGAGGTAGAGCAGTGTTCACTAACCAGTCGATCGCGATCTCCAGCAGCACAGTGGGGCTGCAGCTAACATAGTCTCCCTGCCTGTTCTGTCCCCATGCCGCTCCTGGAAGTGACCAGCACGGCCCCACAGCAGCAGGGGTCTCCCTCTGTGCACTGCATCTGCCTTCAAGCACCACTCCCACAGCTCCCATTGGCTGGGAATGAGAAGCTGTGGCCAATGGGAGCTGCAGGGATGGTGCTTGCAGAGAGGGGCAGCACGTGGAGCCATGTGCCACCCATCCCCAGAGGCCACGGGGTGCATTGGTCCCTTTCAGAAGCGATGTGGGGTCAGGGTAGGCAGAAAGCCTGCCTTAGTGGCAGCCACGCTGTGCCGCCAACCAGGAGCCGCCAGAGGTAAGTGCTGCCCAATAGCAGGCCACACTCTAACCCCTAGCCATGGCCTCCCAGAACCAGCACCCTGAACCCACTCCTGCACCCCAATCCCCTTCTCCAGCCCAGAGCCCCCTCCTGCACCCAAACTCCCTCACAGAGTTTGAACCCCTGACCCTCCTGCACCCCAACCCCTTGCCCCAGGCTTAGGGCAGAGCCCCCTCCCACACTGCAAACCCCTCAGCCCCAGCCCAGAGCCTGCATCCCCTCCTAAACTCCAACCCCAGCCCAGTGAATGTGAGTAAGGGTAGGGGAGAGTGATGGAGAGAGTGGGGGATGGAGTGAGTGGGGCAGGGCTTTGGGGAAGGGGCGAGGTAGATCGTGGGTTACCCTTAAATTCATAAAGTGAGTTTAGGCATAAAAAGGTTGGATACCACTGCTCTAGATCATACTTTAGGCAAGACAAATAATATCAACCAATTCTCTTACTGTGGTAAAGTTTTGGGGTTTTTTTTCCAATCATGTCCTTGTCAAAGATAATTAAAAATTCTGCTGAATTTTGCAGCTGTTGATGCCTAGGAATTGGCATTCGCTAATCCAAGGTACTGGCCCCCAGGAACAAGTGTCTCAATTATGTGCCTATTTTAAGCATATTAATTTATAGCTCCAGGTATGATATAAAAAATGTGGACCTCAAGCAAGGTGACAACACTTCCGTAATTTCTAGGCCAATACTCTAGCTGCATGTATGGAAATGATCATTTGCTAGCTGCCCTCATTCTGTATACTCCAGACCAGAGATGTCCTAATTTAAACAATGATGAGTCAGATTGTAAGTGAACAGTCTATATGCAGGCCAGAAATTACACACATACAATCACTGAAAATAAGTGATAAACTCACATGCAACACGAGTTTATTACTGATTTAGCAATAATATCATTAACATTTACAGCAATGTCAATGTTGAGCTCTGTTGGGGCAAGATAACGTAACTGGGTAATTCAACAATGAAGGATGATACTTAGGGTGGATGTCAAGCTGAGTGAATAACAGATTTTTGGGGTTTGGGGCCAGATCCAAAAGAAAAAACAACCCCACATGTTGGCGCATTTCAACCCAAAACTGAATTTGGTGTTTGTTTCAGTGATGGAAAAAAAACAACATAAGTTTCAAGTAAAAAACAAACAACACCTCAAATAATTTATATATGTTTTTCTACTCCCTGACAACAATTTTAAAATGAAACATTTTCCAATTCTTTAAAAAGTGTGTCTAAGGGTCTGATTGCCAGATGACAGAGGATGCATCACTTGGTAATTACCCTGTTCTGTTCATTCCTTCTGAGTCATCTGGCACTGTCCATTATTGAAAGACAGGATATTGGGCTAGATGGACAATTGGCCTGAGCCGCTACAGCCATTCTTATGTTCTAGAACATTTAGTTTTGAAATGATCAAAACTAACTTATTTTTTTAGAAAAACAAAGTCAAAACGCTTTGGTTTTGGCCTGAACATTTGGCAAATGCATTTCTCCTAATTTACTATTTGATGAAAAAAAAATCACCCTACTCTAATTTGATGTACTTCATTGTTTTGAACATAGGTCCTTAAAAACTCATCCTTAAGATAAATTCTTTCAAGAATTTTTCCAAAATTGGATAGTAGATTAAAGAAGTTGCCCTGATTTCATTTATTGTGATGAGTAATGGATGCCCTTGGTGATCACGCAGCTGTAGTTGATACAGTGTTTGAACATTTAGTTGAAAACAAATTTCAAGATCCTCTTTCATGAGCTCAGAATTATTAAAATCAGTTCCTGAAATCTTCCAACAAGCCTTAGAAAACAAGTCAAAAATACTTTGAAACCTTCAAGTCCTTTAGTCAGTTCGTTGGAAGAGGAGAAGACCATCAAACCATTTTTTTCCGCTCAAGTGCTGCATTGTTTTGTTACAAAACCATCAACATGACTAAACAGTTCAGATCCGTTCTGCTTCTTCCTGTGAAGTTTCACATTCGAATAACTGAAAACAGCTATCAAGGAAGCCATTTCACTTAGAAACCTGGATTTCTGCAACTCTTTTTCAAAGTTCTGTAGTATTACTCTCAACCATATTCCTCAGGAAAAGAATTTCTTGTGAAAGATAAAAATATTTCACAACATTTTCTAGTCACTAGATAGAAAACTTTGAAATGCAGAAGTCTCTCAAAACCGCATGTTTCTTCCAAGAAATTCATGATGAGAAACACAAGAGCTGACACAATTTAGAATAGTACAACAGTCAAGTTTCACTCAAATGTTCTTGAATTATACTATGAAAGACAGGACATCTCACTACATTCCATCTTAACCTAACCACTGGGCCATGATCAAGGTCTCTCCTGCAATAAATTTTTTAATTTTGTAGCTTGAGAACAGTCAAACTATCAAAGATATAGCCACATTTTTTGTAGAATTTTGTAGTCATGAACATTTGAAATCCCTTTAACATAAATCCATACCAACCAGTGGCTTCCAGTCAAGACTCTAGGAAAGGAGGAATTGAAAGTTCAATAGTCTTTCTGTACTAGGTAATTTTTTTTTTTTTTTAGAGTTCCTCCTAAAAAGATAAGAGCAGCTTGCATGCTCCCACTGCCATCTTGGATTTAGAATTGCCTGTTCTCAGTTTGTTTTAAAAAAATATGCAGGTTCTACATTTGTAATAAAAAATAATAGTCTTTCTAAAGTGATTTTCATTATGTTAATCTCCACAGCAAAGAAAAGCAGATCCTGAGAACGGAGCATTCTAGGATTTGGGGGGAAGGGATTATATATTCACTGAAAACTGTGGAAAAGCCCAGTGTCTTGTTTGTTTGCAGGCATTATCAGTCCAAGAACCATACAACCTAAGGCAGCACAGAAGTAACTGCTTAGGGCTAGTTTATATCTAAACCACTGCAGCTCTCCCACTGACGTAGGTACTCTATCTACCAGAGAGGCAGTAGGTAGGTCGACATGAGAATTCTCCCATCCACCTAGTACTGTCTACGCTAAGCATTGTGTCGGTTTAAATGCATCAGTCAGGGATGTGGATTTTTCACATCCCTCAGTAACGTAGTTATACAGACCTAATTTCTTAGCATAGACCACGTTATGAGAAACACAGGTAATGAACGATGAAGTCAGTGGGAATGTGTGCTCAGAGCTTCAGAAAGTCAGGTCTCTGATTTAGGTATACAACCGTGGCCTTAGAAGCCTTTAAGCACCTATTATTGTTAAATACTGATACAGTCTATTTTCTTTTTAAGTCAGAAAGACCTGGGATGATAATGAAACTGAGGGAGTTTTTTTTCTTAATGAACTACCAATCCATTCAAAATTAAGTGTTTCCTTTAGAAATCTTATATAGCATCATTTCATGTCATTCTTAATGCCTTCATTGGAATACATCATCTGTTAAATTACTAGCTTCTGTCACCAAAATTTGCTCAAAATAAGGAAGTCAAAAAAGGGAAATGTTACTCTATTTACAGTTACTGTCAACATGCAACCTATACTTGTTTGCATGCACCTCTTTGCCCCCACACACTGCAGAAGCAGGCACTTGCACTGGCTAAAATTTACATGTCCTTTAAACAGTGTAACAGCTGAATGCCTGCAAGCATTCACATTTTTAAGCAAGTGAATACAGAGGACAAGTTTCCAGCGTGCAAAGCTGCACAGAAATGTGGGTAACCCAAAAGTGGGGTTACTCTTAGATCAAGACCACTCCATCCCACCCCTTTCAACCCTCCCCACACCACCACAGTATGGAATATGTTGTCATCCATGATCTTTGCCACTGTCTGTTACCAGCCAACATAGCTCCTAGGTTGCTCGAAACCAGGGGTTCTCAAACTGGGGTTGGGACCCCTCAGGGCATCGTGAGGTGATTATGTGGGGGGTCACAAGCTGTCATCCTCCACTCCAAACACCACTTTGCCTCCAGCATTTATAATGGTGTTACATATATAAAAAAGTATTTTTAATTTATAAGGGCGGGGGGGTTGCACTCAGAGGTTTGCTATGTGAAAGGGGTCACTAGTAAAAAAGTTTGAGAGCCACTGCTCAAAACTATGCCAGGGCCAGTACAGAACTGGGCCCAGGACCAGGGAGCCAAAAACAGCTCCCCACCTCAGCTGGGGCCTGGGCTTACTAGAAACAGCTGAGGGGTCAGTTCCATAAATCCAACCACCTTTTTCATTCTCATGTGTGTATGAAAATCCATATGAGAAAACAGCTTGTAAACAAAGCTGACTGCCCTGCACACATCTCCTCATGGCCAAGGTGCTTCTGCATTGCCCTGCTCTTTGTTCTCCCTTTTCCAGATCCTTTACACAGACTCCACATACTTGCTTATTCAATCACCATCCTTATTGCAGTCTGAGTTTCTTCAGATAAAATACACTCAAAGTCCCCAAAAGTCACAGGTCTTACCTCAGAGCCTGGGGTGAGCAAAAGGAGTCTAGCACAGAGCATCAGTTCTTTGGTGGTGACCTGCTGGGGTTCTACTTCCTGTTGTCCTTTCAGAACAGGCTTTTTGCAAGCTTCTCAGAGTCATCTCTCTTATAAGGAGACAGCTGCTTGAGGTTCTTTCCTCGTGCAGGTGTTTCTTATTGATTCATCACTGGTCTTTGGAGGAAGAGTGGGACGGATGTGGTAGTCCATTGCAAATTAGTAGATGCTTCTTTGTAAGGCATCTACAAGAGATCTAGTCTCTAGATTAACTTTGTCTGAACCAGCCCCTTCAAATCTCTCTGCTGAAATTAAGGTAAAGTACCTCATCTATTAATTTCCGTTAAAATTTTAAAGGCTTTCACAGGAACACTGACTGCAGAGCCTAGTTTTAAGCCTGACAATTAGTTCTGATAGAGATCAAAAGGTAATATAAATATGTCATTATAATCAAAATATTTTACATTTTAGTCTAAAAGGACAAAAATCATGTAACTACTGTATAGTTTAACTGGCCAAGCAGGTGAGGACATACAGTCGACTCAATGGCATTTCTCTGTCTCTCTCTCTCTCTCTGTGTGTGTGTAATGCAATAGCTTTTGAACACTGCACCTGGTCAATTCCAAAATTTTATTGAATGTTCTAGGCACCAATAGCCAGAACCCTATATCTTTTAGGGACAATCAGAACACAGAGTGGGAAAATGGGGGTGTAGCAAGGTGATGACTCACCGGTGTGGTGACTCCTGCTGGTCCTCTGGGAATTAGCTTTCCAGCCTCTGAAGCGCCCTCTGCAGGCCAGTGTCTCACCTGCCACTGGCCCCCATGTCCCTCCCAAACCCTGGTGCCCTTTATCTTGGGGTGCTGCCCCAGCAGTATCCCACCATGCTCTGGGTCTCCCCTCTCAGGGGAACCCCTAACCCTCTATCCCCACCTTGTCTCAGTGGCTACTGCCAGTCATCATCTAGCCCCCACTCCCTGGGGCAGACTGCAGTCTATAAACCACTCATCATGGACAAGGGGGGGTTGGATCTGCTGCCTTTGCCTGCCCTGGGCTGTACCTCTGCAACCCCAGTACTCTTCCTGGCCTTTAGCAAGGCCTGCAGCCTGGGGCTTTTCCAGGCTGGAGCTCCCCAGCTCCTCTGGCCTTCCCCCAGCCCTGATACACTTTAGGTACCCTGCTCAGTTCTCAGGCAGTCAGGCCCATCTCTCTCCACAGGTAGAGAGAGACTCTCTGAGTAACTGCCTCACAACCCTTTTATAGGGCCAGCTGTGTCCTGCTTGGGCAGTGGCCTCAGCTGTGGCTGCTTCACCAATCAGCCTAGACTTGTTCAGGAGCAGGGCAATTGCCCCACTGCAGGGGGCACACAGAGCTGCTATCATAGAACTTTCTCCCACACCAGTTCTGCCTTACCTCACTCCCCAGCTCCAGGAGCCAGAGCGGCAGATAGAGCTCCCACACTTTACCTCCTCACCACCTCCAGGATCTGGAGAGGCAAAGAGAACCCAGCTAGCCTGGAAGCCTGAAAGCCCTGGTGTCCTCACCCTGTGGCTGCCCCAGAGCCATAGCTCCCTCAGATAAGACATTCAACATCAATTCTAATTGTTCAACTTGATCATTAAGGATCCCGAGTTTGTTTTTTTTTCCATAAAAAAATACTTGCTTACTCTTCTGTCACTGCTGTGCAAAGCATTGTCTACAGCACCTCAGAGGCTTCAAAAAAATTGATATTGAGTAAGATTTTCATAAGCTCTCAAGTGATTTAGGGGCTTATGTCCCACTGATCTTGAATGAGACTTGGCCAAGATTTTCAAGAGCAACTAGTGATTTAGTGGTTTTGATGCCCAAGTTAAGACACTTTAAAAGGGCATAATTTTCAGAAAGTGCTCAGTACCCATGTTCTGAAAAATCAGGCCCCTATATGGTATCTCATGCTGACCACGCATAATTAAAACAGAATGAAGTTAAAATTAATAGTGACTTTTGAAAATCATGGTCAAGTGTCATTCAAAGTCAATGGGATATAGGGGCCTAAGTTACTTAGGCACTTTTGAAAATGGGACTTAAATGCTTTAGAAAATTGTATTCACTATTTTATATTATTTATTTGGAATCTGAGAATCTAGTGGTTTTAACTTGCTGTGTGTGTGTTTTAGAGGACAAATGGATGACAACAGCTTCAGCAAGGAGTGCTCCTTTGACCGTATTGATACTATAATGAAGTCTCTTCAGCTCGTGATCTCCATACCTACCTTCATTGTTGGTTTGATTCTGAATTTGATAGCCCTCTGGGTGTTCTACTCTTGGAAGAAACAGACAGAGTCATCAATCTACATGATAAACCTTGCTCTTGCGGATCTGCTTCTTCTTTTCTCACTTCCTTTCAAGATGTACTATTCCAGAAAAGAGCAGCAGAGGCTCTTATGCAAATTTATAGAGGCTCTCTACTTCGTCAATATGTATGGGAGTATTTTCATCATTGTCTGTATTAGCTTGGACAGATATATTGCTATAAGGCACCCACTCAAAGCCAGAGCTTTCCGATCCCCCAAACAGGCAATCGTGGTATGCTGTTGCATTTGGGTTATAGTGTGGCTTAGCAGCATCCCTATCTATGACTTCCACAACAATGACAAAGTCAAGTGCTTCCACAATATGTCAGAACAGGCATGGGATATTCCCATCATCCTTTCTGTTGAAATCTTTGGATTCGTCATCCCTTTGACTCTGATGGTTTATTGCTCTGTTCAGATCATCCAGACTCTTTGGAGGCGTAAAAACCAGGGACAGAGATGGGCTGAGCAAGCTGCCTCTATATGGATCATTTTAGCCAACCTCATGGTATTCGTTGTCTCCTTTACACCGTTCCATCTTGGGATCTTTCTGCAGTTCCTGGTAAGACAGCACATCATTGTGAACTGCACTGTGAAACAAAGCATTAGTCTTTTCATACAGGTGGCAATGTGTTTAGCTAATGTCAACTGCTGCCTGGATGCCATCTGTTACTACTTTGCCACAGAAGAATTTCGCAAGAAATCTATTTCTGCCACTCCAACTAGTGCTTTGATTGAACTGCTTAAACTATAGCAGAAATATCTTGCCCAAGTGAAAGAATCTATGTTGTCTAATGCTAATTTAAAACATTCATTCATTCCAAATCCAGTCTCAGTGACAAACAGAAATTGTTTGTTAGGGATAGGCCAAAAGTGAAACGAATTATTCAAAAGTCTTCTCCAACTATGAAGGTTATTGTGAACACAAATTAGGTATCCATTTTGAGTGTGCAATTGTATACTTGGCTTTTTTTGAACCTTAAAATCCAAGCAGAGTTTCATTTAGATCTCTCCCCCACTGCTTCAGACAGTTTTCAGAACATGCAGCTGGACATACTGTGGTTTGGGGTTTGTGAATTTCTCATTATCGCAATTTTTTGACATCCATGTGAAAAAAACAGAATAGTGCACTCAGTGAAACATCATATAAAAGGAATTGTGGGTAATCAAAATGTATTTACATGTAAGACAAAGATATACAGTACAATACAAACACGACATTTGCTGCCTGCCTTCACATTGCTTAACTTTGATAAGGGTTTCACAGTGACATGATTCATGCTGCAATAGTAAAAGTACTTTCAATGTTTCAGTTATGAAATCTGTTTTTCATGTTCATCATAACACTTTGCTCTGCTTGAGTCTTCACATAACAAAGTCCTGGAGTAATTCTGTTTTTATAAATGTTGTGGGAGGAAAAGATTTCTCTATACACCAACGTCCTTCTCTAGAAAAATAATATTTTATAGGCAGTTTATTTATGCTGTCTGTCTGTCTGTACATGCATATATTTACAACTGTACCAGATACATATATGTTTGATTTATAACTTGTGAGCCACAATTAGGGGATAACCAAAATAAGGTCAATAAAAAAAGAGCTATATTGTTATAGTTAATATTAGGACAAGCAGATGGGCTCCTCCAAAATGGCAGATCCCTGAAACATCCTAGCCGCCTCAGTGCTGCTGGCTACAGCTTTCAGAAACTATACTCAGTGAGGCACAATTTCTTTCTATCTCTTTCATGTTACTTAAGAAATTGTCAGTTAATTATGTATGTTGGGAATGAGGTGCTATATTATTTTTTTTAAAGACACGTCTTTCTTTTAACTATAGTATTTGAAAACCATATGCCCTTTGAATTTCTTGGGCTGACTGCTGTGCTGTGACACTAGCAAGCCCATTTGCATCCATCACACTGAACTGCTACTATAGATTACCACATGGGACAGTCTGAAAACAGTTACAAGCAATCAGTCAGAGATTGAGTGCTCTCCAGGAAGAAGTGTGTCAGATTCACAACTATAGCAATACGGCACAATTGAATCACTAGAAACAAACGCCTAAGGAGTCAAGGAGAGGCCACCAACCCCCTCAAATCTCAGATAATTAGAAAAAAATACTAACCATAATATATATTTCATCATAATCTTTTTCACCCTCCTCCCTTATTTCCTCAGAATTTCTGTGATTTCCATCATTCCTCTCTTCAGCTAGACAGCCAGTGAGCTGACACTTTATATTGCAGTTCATACGATTTATGACTCTTTAAAAAAAAACAACCATGCCTTAAAAGCTACAAAGGACTATATTTGATCATTTTTTTAAAAAAAGGGTTTCTTTCTTTTTGAAAATTACATTGAGAATCAAATACATGAAAGTTCATTTATTTTTCTGCTTTAAGAAGATCCTTCCCATGCTGCTGTTAATGTACATAGCAGATATACTGGATGGTCTTTGTCAGTGGCTCTGTTGTAACTAGGAGCAGCAATGCTGAAGGAACCCACTGTCTAAGCCTAAGAAATCCTCAGGCAGACTGGCAGGACACACTGTGACTACCCTTCTCCTTCCCCCACCCCCAGCCCGAGCCACTGGTCAGAGTCACTGTATCTGAAGTCAGGGCCATTGCAGAAAAGTCCTGCTCATTAGTTGATTTATCACTAATTATCGGGGGGGGGGGGGGGGAGAAGCTTTTAGGCTTAAAAAAGATAGGTGCAGAGACCCAGCAGGCAAATATTTGGTGGCTGCTACAGACACAGAGAGGCTAATTGCCTGAGCCTATTAACACCAGATAGCCTCACCAGTGGCCAGAGCCCAGAGTCCAGGTTACCTTCTGTTCCTCAGAAGCAGATGGAAGCATGCAGAACGCAGGAGTCCATAACCAAAGATGCAGATGGGCACTCCTTGATGTAGAGTTCTGTACTAGGGTTCCAGCTCCAAAGAGAACTAATTTAATTTTTAAAATGAAGGAAATTGTGGTCTGCCTCTGATTAATTATGTCAAAATGGCTTCATGGAGTTCCTTGTTTATTGTGCTTAAAGTTTATTGTGTTTAAAGTTCTGAAAATCTAATTTGCCCAGGTTAAAAGTAAAAAATATAGTTTTTCTAAAGTGCCTGCTCAACAAACTTGGAGCAGGATTTGAAAGTCAAGCTGGGTTATTCCTTCTTATTCATCATCATCAGTAATAATGATTTTGCTGGTTAATGATCATTTTGTTATTGTCATATCAATTATATGTGCAAATGAAAGTAGAAGGTAGCCTGGACTTAATTAAAATTTCTAGTGATGATGCAGGAGGAGGAAAAGAATCCTACTCATCTCTCCTACAGCTGTGTTGGCTCTGCAGGGCTAACAGAAGTTAAAGATGGTCAAATATTTTTACTGCTAACGTAATCAACTCTATTCAGCATGAAGGTATCATTTTTATTTCATTGCTTTTTAGAGCTGAACTGTGCATCAAAAGAAACAAAACTGAGATCTGTCTTTCACTATAGCTAAGCTTTCCATTTTTTAAAAAGGTCTGATTTGCATCTAGCCTCCTTTAGTATCATTTGTTCTCAATTTTGGAAAGCCTTATGTACAACCAAGAATAAAATGAAGACACTTCAACCCCTGCAATCAATAAATATTTTAAGAATGTACTTTCAGGAAAAAAAATATAAACTGCTTACCACTTTGCAAAGTCTGAGGGTTTTGTAGATTGATTCACTTTTTTTCCCCTCTTGTGCTTGAAGTCTAGACACACTCTCTCTTGCCCATTTTTCAGAACTGGCTGCACAAAGTGCACTGAATAGACAAACATATCTCTTTTGCTCAGCACAGAGTTCTGAAAATTCATGGTGTAAGAAATGCTTTTTTATGATAAATAAATTTGGGACAAGTAACAGGGGAATGGGGATGTGAATGCCCAGTCTCCTTTTTCCCAGGGATAAAAGAGTGATTCTGCTTTCCTCCAACCGTGTAACCCTCTGCCAGTGGTTTATGTTTAAACACAGCTTGTGCTTGCTCATAAGAGTCTGCATACCCAGCTAATTCACCCACTGCATTCACCTTTTTGTCCCACAAATACTATTTTATATCATCACTGCACATATTAAGGAATTGTTCCTGAGTAAACAAATCACACATTTCTTCCAAGCTTGTAATGCCTTTCCCCCTCACCCATTTATCTACTACAGGGGTTGGCAACCTCTGGCATGCGGCTCACCACGGTAAGCACCCTGGTAGGCCTGGCCAGTTTGTTTACCTGCCGTGTTAGCAGGTTCAGTGGACCACGGCTCCCAGCACATCCCTCGGCCCGCAGCGTTTCCCACTGCCTCCATTAGCCTGGGACAGTGAACCGCGGCCAGTGGGAGCCGCGGTCCGCCAAACCTGCCGCCGCAGCAGGTAAACAAACTGACCATGTTCCCCAAAGCTGCAGACTTAACTGAAAGCAACATACAGAAGTGTTCCTGTCTTTAACACTCAGATGCCCAACTCTCAATGGGGTCTAAAACCCAAATAAATCTATTTTACCTGTATAAAGCTTATATAGAGTGTGGGAGAAAAATGAGTTCTCATTCTCTGGGGTTAAAGCAACAAGCCAAAGGCAGTTTATTTCGAGCAACTGCAGTTAGTCCGGATAGTACACACGGGCAGAGTTTCCCCTCCTGAGGTAGGTCTCTGTTAGATAAACAATTAAGGCAAGCATTTATACCTTTTGTGACATACAGTAATGATCAACAACTACATTTTGTTTGTACATATTCCTTTCTGATATCTTACTTTTCTCAGCAATTTCTGCTACAGTCTGACTTTCTATTCTTATCTAACACAAGGTCGAAAAACAGCATCTCTTACTGTTCTTTTCCACTTGCCCAGGGCCTGCTTGGAAGTCTCACATTATTAGCTGTTAGAGTTAGCCTGACTCTTGCTCTTCCTGGAAGACTAAGATGTCTGCTCTTTTCCCAACTTCCACGAGGGTACACTCATAAATTGTTTGCCCTCTATGACACTGATAGAGAAATATGCACAGCTGTTTGCGCCCCCCCCCCCAGATATTAATACATACTCTGGGTTAATTAATGAGTAAAAAGTGATTTTGTTAAATACAGAAAGTAAGATTTAAGTGGTTCCAAGTAGTAACAGACAGAACAAAGTGAATGACCAAGTAAAATAAAATAGAACACGCAAGTCTATGGCTAAGAAACTGAACACAAATAAAACCTCACCAGTTCCAGTAAGCTTCCTTTTACAGACTAGTCTCCTGCTAGTCTGGGTCCAGCAATCACTCACACCCCCTGTAGTTACTGTCCTTGGTTCCAGTTTCTTTCAGGTACCCTTGGGGATGGAGAGGCTCTCTCTTTATCCAGCTGAAGACCAAATGGAGGGGTCTCCTAGGGGTTTAAATAGATTTTCCATTGTGAGTGGAGACTCCCTTCTCTCTCCTATGCAAAGTCCAGCTCCAAGATGGAGTTTTGGAGTCACAAGGGCCAGTCAAATGTCCATACATGACTGAATTTCTTACCAGCCAAGCCACAATCCTGGGAATGCACCAATGTGGATTGGCGTCGTCGAGTTCATTGTTTGCTTAAGTGGTTCTTAATTGGGAATTTAATTTGTTCATTCCTTTCTCAAAAGAAATCAAGCAAGTATACAGCCAATATTCCTAACTTCAAGTACAAAAATGATACATGCATACAAATAGGAGGAATGTATTCAGTAGATCATAACTTTTACATAGATATGTTACATGGCATAGGTAGCATAAAACATATTCTACTTATGTCATATATACATGCATAGCCATATTCCCTAGAGCCTTACGAGGGGCCCCGTCACACTAGACTGTGACCCATTTGTGCTTATATGTTGCCTGCTTTAACCTCTAAATGACTCATTTCTTTTTCCTAGTTAACAGAGCTTTAGTTATTTGACTGTAGGATTGGCTAACAGCATGGTCTTTGGTGTGAGGTCTAAAGTACAAATTAATCTGAGATAAGTGACTGGTCTCTTGAGACTTGGAGCAACCTGAGTATTTTGTGTTTTTTGGTGTAAGTGACCATTTATCATGAACTCCAGCTCACCTGGATAGGGAACTGTCTATGGCTCCATGGTAAGATTGTTACAGTGAGCAGGAGTTCACATTTGTTACTGAGTTGGTGAAAGCTAATTACAGAACATACCACCAGTTTGGGGTGTCTGCCCTGCTTTTTGACAGTCAGCCATGAGGTTGGTAGTCATGATTGTGAATCATTTCAAACAGCATGGCAATTATTACTCGACTCTCACGTGATAATGCTGATGAAAAACAATTTTATTTGCATCTAGTCAGGTGAGTCATATATATATTTTAAGGCAGAAAGGACCATTATGATTATATAGTCTCCCCACCACCCACATAACATATGCCAAAAAAAAGTTCACCAGTAATTTCTGCACAAAGTCCCTATAACCTCTGTTTGAACTATAGCATTTATTTTAGAAAGACATCCAGTCTTGATTTAAATACTTCCAGTGACAGAGAATCTACCATATCCCTAGGTAAATTGTTGCAACGAACAATTACCCTCACTATTTAAAAAAAAAGGTGCCTTATTTTAGTCTGAATTTGTCTAGCTGCAACTTTCAACTGTTGGATCTCACTATGCATTTTTCTGCTAGAGTAGAGAGCTTCCTATTATCAGAAAGTTCTTCCCCATGCAGGTACGTGTAGACCAGGAGTCAGCCACCCTTCAGAAGTGGTGGGCCGAGTCTTCATTTATTCACTCTGGTTTAAAGTTTCGTGTGCCAGTAATAAATTTTAACGTTTTTAGAAGGTCTCTCTCTATAAGTCTATAAACTATTGTTGTATGTAAAGTAAACAAGTTTTTTAAAATGTTTAAGAAGCTTTATTTAAAATTAAATTAAAATGCAGATCTTCTCAGTTTAGTGCAGTGGTTCTTAACCTCACATGCACACACCCCCTGGGGCAGGGACAGTGCAAGGATATTTTGTGCCCTAGGTGAAACTTCCACCTTGTGCCCCCTCCCCCCCCCGCACATCAGTTCACTAAGGGACAAATCCCAACAAGCCTTTATAGACCCCCAGGGGCCAGGGGTCAGCCTGCCCAGGGCCAGGCGTGCCCAGGGGCTGCTCTCCAGTCCAGGTTCCCCCTTCCCCTCCCCCTGAACTCCCCTGGAGGGTGCACAGTCCCAACATGAGCCCCCCCACCCCACTCAGGTGGCCCCCGCCCCAAGTCCACTCAGTGGCTTTGCCGGGCTTGGGCCGCTGCAGCAATTCAGCACGGAGGATCCACCTTCCAGAAGCACCAGAGAGCCAGAGCATCATTCTTGCAGGAGCAGCAAGCCCCAGCCATGGTAGAGTCAGCACAGTGCAAGAGGGCAGCAGCCCTGCACAGGGGGCAGTGCCGCTAGTGGGGAGAAGCTGTGCCCTCCCTCGCCCTCCTGCCCAGGGTGTAGCCCATCACCCCCCCCGGGGGCTCCTGCAGGCTGCAGTGGATGTATGCGGCCGCCAGTCCCCATGCGCCCCCCGGCTCCTCCCTTGCCTAGGGTTACCATATTTCAACAATCAAAAAAGAGGGGAGAGCCCTGCCCGAGCCCTGACCTCATCCACTCCCTCCCACTTTCCACCCCGATTGCCCCGGTCAGAACCCCCAACCCTCCCCTGCTCCTTGTCCTCTGACTGCCCCCTCCTGAGAAACCCCCTAACTGCCCCCCTAGGACCCTTCCTGTCCCCTGACTGCCCCAACTCTTATCCACACCCTCACCCCCAGACAGACCCCTGGGGACTCCCACACCCCATCCAACCACTCCCCACCCCCTGACGGGACTCCCAGAACTCCCGACCCATCCAACCCTCTCCCTGCTCCCTGACTGCCGCCTGGGACTCCCCTTACCAGGCCCATGCCAGTCAGACGCTGGCTCCACGTGAAGGCAAAACTCCACGTGGAGTGCTGAGGCAGCCGGAGGTGGGGAGCTGTGAGGGGGCAGTGGTGGCAGCAACTCACACTTCTGGGAGCCGCAGAACCCGAGCGCAGTGAGGGGGGATCTAGAGGGTGCACCAGCCTGGGCTGCAGCCCAGTGCCCTCCCCAGGGGCTCCTGCAGTGGATACATGCGGTTGATGCTCCCCGTGCACCCCCCAGCTCCCTCCTCGCCGCGCTCAAGCTCTGCAGCTCCTGGGACTGTGAGCCGCTGCCCCTCCTGCAGCAGACTCAGCACGCTGCAACCTGGCAGCTCACACTCTCAGAAGCCGCAGAACCCGAGCGTGGGTGAGGGCGGAGCTGGGGGGTGCGCTGCCTGCCACTGGTCTGGGGTCCTGGCTGCCGGCCCCACTCAGCCTCTGCCGGTCTGGAGTTCCGTTTACTCAGCTGGCTGTGCCTTGAATGGGGCCGGCAGCCGGGACCCTATCTGGCAGCCACATGCCAGGCAAAATCAGCTTGCATGCCGTAGGTTGCCGACCCCTGTTGTAGACCATGATCAAGTCACACTTGCCCTTCTCTTAGACAAAGTGAATATATAGAGCTTCTTAAGTCTATCACTATAATGGCTCATTTTCCAGACCTCTACGCATTATTGTAGCTCTTTTCTGAACCCTTTCCAGTTTTTCAACAATGTACAGTAACTCCTCGCTTAACGTTGTAGTTATGTTCCTGATATCTCTCTGTTTATACATTCATGGATCATGTTCACCCTTTTAGCTGCAGCATTACACTCGGAGTGCATGTTCAATTGATCATCTACACTGACACCCCTCCCCCCTCAACCCTTTCCAATATAACTGCATTCCAGGATACAGTCTGCCATCTTGCAAATGTGACCTTTATTGCTCCAAGAGTAGGACTTTGTATTTGGCTATGTTAAAATGTATGTTGTTGTAATGAGTCCAGTTTAATAAGCAATTTGGATTATTTGCTGTTTCAAGTTTTGTCATCTTCAATTTTTACCAGCAATGATTTTATATTTTTCCTGCAGATCATTGATCGAGATATTGAACAGCATTGGGCCAAGAACAGATCCCTCCAGAACCTGATAAACACCCACATTGGATAAGGATTCCTCATTTATAATTACATTTTGTAATCTATCAGTTAAACAGTTTTTAATCCATTTAATATAATCTGTTGATTATAGATAGTGCTAAATTTTTAATCAGAATGTCATGCGGGATTAAATTGGATACCTTACAGAAATCTATGCATAAAATATCACAGTTACCTTTATCAACCAAACTTGTGAACACACAAAAAACAACCTACCACGTCTCAGAGGATGCTTTGTCACAGCATCCATTATTATTGACTTCCTGAATGGATCACGGCTGCCTTGCTTCTTAATAGCAGGAGATGCAAACATCATAGTGCACCAAATCTCTAAAAACAGACCATGCTCCCTATTTCAAACTCCTAGCTCCCAATTCAACATATTGACTCTGATCGCCAATCCTGGTTACCTGAGAGTCCTCTTATCTTTCCATGCAACACCATGTGGCAGCTGAGATACTTCAGCACTGCTGCTAGACTGATCATCTGGGACCAAGGTATTGTCAGTAGAGGTTTCTTGGCTCTAGAACTCACTTCACCAACTGGTCAAACTGAGTCAAAGTCTATTGATTTTCAGAACATGGTGAAAGGGACATCTGTTTTCTCAGGCTTTTTTTATTGTGCCATGGATGTACAGTTAATGGTGGATGATTCTTTCAGTAGTGACACTGGTCAACAAAGGCTTTTGTAATGGATGATTTTATAAACTATCTGTGAATAATGAAAAGTTATTCAAGTTATTTAAGCCAAAACTTTTTTATATATTTTTATACATATAGTTTGCAACATTCCACTCTTCTGTCCCTTTGGCATACATGTTATATCATCTTAAACTCCCTGAGCCGGATTCACGTCTTAATCAGGGTAACTCCGCTGATGTCAAGTACTATAAGATAACAATGCTGTTCTACATAAATACCATCTAAGAGTGTCAGACCAGGGAGGTTTCCTTCTAAAGACTCTCTCCAGCTAAAGAGAAAGTGGAACAATGGATGTTAAAATAATCTTAATATTTTACTTAATATTTTACATTTCAAATGCTTTTTCCTCTTTACTGTATCTTTAATAAAAGGTTAAAAGAATACTTAATGATGTATTTGCCATGGTACTGAGCAGGCTAAGATCTCTGTATACCAAATCTTGAACCTTGTTTGGCACTGTTTAATGTTGGATAGTGACAGAGTTAAGTTAACACCATTGACACTTTGGACCCATATATTCCATCTAAATTAATATAACAGCCCTAAATATAGACTTGGCATAACTTTATGTACCTATAGTTTCAAATTTAGCTACTAAAAGTTAGTTTCTTTCTCTTACATTTCACTTATCAAAGAGATTTTTAAAGAAATAATTTAGTTAGAAGGGTTAGGGGGTGAGGTGGGAAGCGACTTGTGAAACTGTAGTAGGGTTCTTTACCCAGCTCAGCATCATGTCCTCTAACTATGCCTTCAGGGCATGTCAGCCACTAAATATTTGAGGGTTAGGAAGATTTCCCTCCTATGTGCAGGTTACTTTATAATTGCCAATTATGGTAATTTTTGCACCTTCCCCTTAAACACCTGCCACTGGCTAGTGATGGAGAAAGGACACTGTATTTTAAAAGAGCCACTGGTCTGAAATGATATGTTAAGTCCCATCTTGTCTTTTTTAAAAACACATTTTTTTAAACTTGAATACAGTACAATAAGGCCTTTTTGTAGGTCAATACAATGAGAATAGCCTCTCTGTAGTGCTTTACAAACATTAATTAATCCTCACAATACTCTTGTGAGGTAGCTAAGTAAATATTATCCCAATTTTACAAGAAAACTTAGATACTAAGTGACTTGGTCAAGGCCTCAGAAAGAGTTAATATCTGAGCCATGATTAGAACTCAGGCATTTAGGATCCTAATCCAGTTCTTAGACCACATCTCTTCAGCGAAGGGAGGATAGATGAGAAAGATGCTCCAGTGAAGAAATGTACGTATTAATGACAGAAAATATTTTCTGGATATTTTCTGAATATTTCCAACTATTTTCCAATTTAGTTGGAAAATAAATACTGAAATGGACCCTTTTCTGCCCATTTCCCTTCCCTTATTTTTTATCAGGTTTTGAAATTTTCCAACCAGTTCTAATTTTAATGAAAAAAGCTTGCAAGGCTTACCGAAAGCATTCTTCTCATATCACAAATGTATTATAATTAATAACCATGCTGATAAAATCAGTTAGAGGCTCCTCTTGTACAAAACACACACAAAAGTATTTGTATCAAGTGTCAGCAAATAAGAAATCTGAAAAACGTAAAGAGCATGAATATTTTTTCTGACTAAATTTTACTATTTGCTGTGTTGCTAGTAGTACTTGCTGTGATTATGTGTGGGATGCCATGTATGTAGCATGTGAGAGAAGCACACAAATATAATAGGAAACGCTGCTGTGCTTTCATCAGTCTAGCCCCATAATCAGTAGTACATCACTAGACTTTAGCCTAACCAGAGATGGTCTCGGCATCCACATATGTTCAATGAAAAGTTGTTTTTTAACAAAACAAAAAAACAAAAAAGAGAGAGTTACTCACCGTGTGCGGTAACTGAGGTTCTTCACCCTGTGGGTGCTCCACTTTAATAGGATACAGTAAAGGTGCATCTTGTTTAATGAGGAAAGCATCACCCAGAGATCAGGGTCTCAATCCTGCCCTTGAGCAAAATTGCGGACAGTTGGCATTCAGGATTGTAGCAAAAAGTCTATATTTGGGAAACCCCAGCGTCTGAATATATTTTGTATATTTTGTTTATTTCCCACTCATGGTCCTGAGAGAATTTTCTGCTTAGTGCATCTGCTGTGGTGTTCTGACATCCTGGCAGATAGGTAACTGATATATTGATGTTGTGACAGATGCACCAGTTCTGTAATCTCAGTGCTGCAGAGTGCAAAGGGAGTGTGATCTTGCTCTTGCTCCTCGTTGATGATTTATATAAAATGTGCAAGTAATTTGTCCATCAGTATCCTTATGGTCTTGTTCCTGACCAGAGGTAAGAAGTCTGAACATGCATTGTGGTCCGCTCATAGTTCCAGTAGGTTGATATGTAATGTTGACTAGGCAGGGGAACACCTGCCCTGGATTGTGTGGTTGTGCAAGTATGCTCCCCAACCTAATAGAGATTGTGTCTGTTGTAAGTATCATTGATGGATAAAGTTGTGTGAAGGGAACTCCAATACATACATTGTGGGGTTGAGTACACCAATGTAGAGAAATTTTCACTTTGAGTGGCATCATGAGACACATGTTCTGGCTGTGTTTGTGCAATGTGTATACTTTCCTGAGCCTTTCCTGAAGACAATGCATATGTAGCCTGACATGCCATACTACAAAGTTGGTTGTTGCCATGTGACCTAATAATTGTAGGCAGGCCCTGGCCAAAGTCTACGGACTGGCTTGTGTTGTGATCAGATTGACTAGCGTAATAAATCTGTGTGGTAGTAACAAGACTTTGGCCTTGAATGCATCAGGGTGGTCCCCAACGAGTTCTAGTTTTGTATGGATATCAGCATTGATTTTTGCATGTTTATTTCCAGTCCTAGTTGTGATAAGAGAGCCATCGTCTTTTCAGTAGATTTCAGGGCATCATCCTGGGAGGGGGCTTTGAGTAGACAGTCATCCAAGTACAGGAACATAATGACCCCTTGCTTGTGAAGGGGAAAGGGGAGTTAATTCTGATGGCTCTCTTTTGCCTTTTAATATTGCTAAAATGTAATATGGTTTAAGAGGAATTTTCCAGAGGCTTCAACCATCCCCTTCATCACAAACCTCTGTGTGCCTCAAACACTGAGCTAGGCACTCTCAATTAGATTGGTCAAAAGATTATTAGCTCCTCACCCTATTTCTTATGTCCACAACTGCAACCAAGCATGAAGTTTTAAAAACACGAACTAGCTGACAAAAGCAGAAAAATGATCTGATATGTTTCAGTTTCTGTTATTTGGAGACTAAAAGCCACAGTTGATTTGATGTTTTATTTGCTTTCTGTTGTTAAGTAATATTTCATAGATAAAAGTATCTCTGTGTTCTAGTTTCTCATTCAAAGTATTTGAAAGTGAAACCTGATGATGTGTTATATGTGTTAACATGAGTTTAGTTTAAATTGGGCCCACAAAACATAAATGAAATAAAAATAATGAAGATGAATGAAAAATCTTGATATCATCAATATTAAAATATTCTAAATATCTCCCAGATAATCATATCCTTACTTTTGTAAGCCATCAATGGAAAATAGGCCTCTCACTGTTTACTTTAATAAACACAAAAGCAACCATTTATCTTATTTTCTGTTTCTATTATATTCCATTCTCATTATCACAATGCAACGGCGTTTCAATCCTATCTTAAAGATTCTGGTAGATCTGTCAAAGACCTAGATAAAATTCACCAGTTTTGTTTCATGATGTTACATGAGAACATTTTCTTTGTTTTTGATCTATATTGGTTTGCATCCCCCACACTAAGTTTCATTTTGAATTGCATGAGAATCCAAAATGTCCAGTAGGAACATAACTGAAACCAGTGGAAGATCTACATGCGATAGAGATGGCGACCTCCTCTCTCACTCTTCAACCCCAAATGCAAGCATTTAGGTTCAGTAGAATTTCAGCTTTCATTTTAAAAAGGGAACAATTCTAGTCTACAACAGGTTGAAATTTTTTGTTGAAACCAAAATTTTTCATGGACATATATCAGTTTCATCAGGAAGGTTTCTCAGGTCCAGGATGGATTTTCTGGAAAGACAGATCCATCCTAGAATAGCCGATAACCCACTAGCTAGGGCACTCACCTAGGTGGTGGGAGATCTAAGTTCAAGTCATTGCTCTGTGTGCTTCAGAGGAGAGACTTGAATCTGAGTCTCCAATATCTCTGGTGGGTGCCCTGTCCATCAGGCTATAGAGTCAGTCTCTTGTTCTGGCCCACTGAACATTTCATTATTTATACAAAGTGGAATAGCTCCAACAGGAGGGAGAGAAAGACTCTTACTATTGGTTCAAAGGGATGCCTCATTGTTTGTCAATTTTGAAGAGGCTTCATTTTCATTCTGATATGAAATAAAAACAAACCTCAAAATCCCAAAATAGAATTCTTGTCCAGCCAGCCCTATTCTGGCCTTTCTGATTGGGAGGAAAATTCAGATGTGACTCTGTGCACTGCCATCTGACTGAGCCTACCAACAGAATAAGAAACAAACTGCAACCATTCATCTCAGTGTGCATTAACCTTTCTACCAGGTATCAACAGCAGCAACAAGGGCCAGGTTAAAAATATAAAGTAACCCTTTCTGGAAAATAACTAAAACAATGGCTCAAGCCCCAGCCTAGAGTTATAGTTGGAGTTCAGCTCCGGGAAAAATAAACCGTCCTCTCCCAAAGATATTTTACTGAAGGGAAACCGAACACAGACAAAAAACATTTATGTATGTGAAAAGCAAGAAACCCAAATCAACATACTCAGCCTTTACATCCTGAACACCACAACTTCACCCACCTGAAACACCCACCTGAAACACCACAACTCCACCCACTTGAAACCCCACTCACATTGAGCCCAATGGGAGCCAGGGGAGGCGGGGGGGGGGTGCCTGGCTGCCTGCGGGCAAGAGCAGTGTGTGGAGCTCATGCACCCCTGCCTAGGAGCTGGACCTGCTGGCTGCTTCTGAGGCACAGCGCAGTGCCAGTACAGGCAGGGAGACTGCCTTAGCCCCACTGCACCACTGACCAGGGGCTGTGGGGCTAAGGCAGTCTCCCTGCCTGTACTAAGGTAAGCCCGTTCCTCACCCCCAGCCCTGAACCCTCCCAACCCAGATCCCCCTCCTACATCCCAAACCCCTCATTCCCAGCCTCAACCCAGAGCCTGCACCCCCAGCCCAGACCCCTCACCCCCACCTCAACCCACAGCCTCCTCCCACACTCCAAATCCCTCAGCCCCATCCCCAAGTCTGGACCCCCCTCCTGTACCCCAAACCCCACATTCCCATCCCCACACCAGAGCCTGAATCCCCAGCTGGAGCCCTCACCCTTCATTTCTGGCCCCACCCTGGAGCCCACACCCCCAGTTAGAGCCCTCGCCCCCTTCCCATCCCACACCCCCGCTCCCTGCCCCAGCCCAGTGAAAGTGAGTGAGGGTGGGAGAGAGTGAGCCACCAAGGGAGAGGAAGTGTAGTGAGAGGGGGCAGGGCCTCGGGGAAAGGGCAGGGCTAGGATATTCAGTTTTGTCTGATTAGAAAGTTGGTAACCCTAGATGGCACCAAGTGTCATGACAGTGCCATTAGAGAGACAAGATGAGTGAGATAATATCTTTTAATGGACCAACTTCTCTTGGTGAGAGAGACAAGCTTTCGAGTTTCACAGAGCTCTTCTTTAGGCTTGAGCTCTGTATAATCTCTAAAGCTTCTCTCTCGCTCTCTCACCAAGAGAAGTTGGGTCCAACAAAAGATATTGCATCACCCACTTTGTCTCTCTAATATCCTGGGACCAACATAGCTACAACAGTGCATATGATAGTGCCATGATTATTTGTTCTGTGTGGGTTTACTTAGGGGGGAGGAGTTAAATAGAAAAGGGAAGGGAAGAAGTGGGGAAGAAAAGGCAACATAGCCTCTAAACATAAATCAGTATAAAATGATCACTAAGGTTTAAAAATTTGCCACTCATTTTCCCTTATGATTACATGATTTTCACAGTCCCCTTACAGCTATCCTGGACTGACTTTTGAATCTATGTAAACCATGACTAGAGGTTATGGGACCACTCCAGATCAAGTCCCATCCATGGGGTGTACCAGTACCCAAGTGGCCATTGGTAACACTAGGGCTATGGCTATACTAGAGAGCATACCACAGCACAGCTGCACTGATGCAAGCTTTCTAGTGTAGCCTCTCTAAGCTGACAGGAGAGAGCACTCCCATTCAAGTCCTCACAAGTGACAGTAGTTGTGTTGGCAGGAGGAGCTCTCCTTCTGACATAAGTGCCAGTGTGGGCAGCGCTAAATTGGCATAAATTATGTTGTTCAGGTTGCTGGCTAATTCAGACCCCTGAGCGACATAATTTATGTCAACTTAAGCTGTAGTGTAGCCGAAGTCTAGAGCTGGTGCAATCTCCTTCTCAGCCAGCTTCTGCAGTAAATCCCACTCCTACAATATGCTAAGCACCCAGTGCTTGCCACCAGGTGGAGCAGTTTAATAACAAGAAAGGCAGCACAGTCAACAGATTAAGGGACTCATCTTCATCCTGGCTCTTAAGTACCCTTAGCCATGGACCTCACACTTTCTAGCAGTAACAATTTGCCTGGAACACTCCCAAACTTCTGCTCATTAGTTCTAGATCCTGATTCACTGGTAAAATCAAAGGCAAAGAGAGAGATTAGAGAAACCCCAAGTATATGGGTGAGAGGGGAGGGGGAGGAGAAGGGGTAAGACCCCTGCTCAGAGATGCTAGAGGGGACATGCCCCTTGAAAAGACCAGAGGGGAAGCAAGCCAACCGCCAGCCCCTGAACACACCCAAGGGAATCTGCAGCTGGTTGGGGTTTACCACAAGACAGTGCAATAAGGGAAACACAGCTGCACGTGGGGTTGAGGGTTGTAACAGAGTTATATTCTGCTGTGTTAGTATACAGAAACAGTATAATGCTGAGGCCTTGATAAGTGCTAGTCACAAAGACAAAGTAAAATTCATTGGAATATGCTTGAATTCTCTGTCTGCTCGGGGCCTGGATTATCTGAAGAAAAGACGGTTACTCACCTTTGTAACTGTTGTTCTTCGAGATGTGTTGCTCATATCCATTCCAGTTAGGTGTGCGCGCGCCGCGTGCACGTTCGTCGGA
>NC_133776.1:44018964-44093747 GCF_003597395.2 Chelonoidis abingdonii | reverse complement strand
TACTTTCTCCACACCAGCCGTGATTTTATAGACCTCTGTCATATCCATCCTTCGTCGTCTCTTTTTCAAGCTGAAAAGTCCCAGTCTTATGAATCTCTCCTCATACGGAAGCCGTTCCAGACCCTGAATCATTTTTGCTGCCCTTTCCTGAACCTTTTCCAATTCCAATCTCTCTTTTTTGACATGGGGCGACCACATCTGCTCGCAGTGTTCAAAGTCTGGGCGTCCCATGGGTTTATACAGAGGCAATAGGACATTTTCTGTCTGATTATCTCTCCCTTTCCCTATCGTTTCTAATATTGTTCACTTTTCTTGACTGCCACTGCACATTGAGTGGATGATTTCAGAGAACTATCCACAATGACTCCAAGATCTCTTTCCTGAGTGGTAACAGCTAATTCAGACTCCATCATTTTATAGGTATAGTTGGGATTATGTTTTCCAATGTGCATTACTCTGCATTGCTCAACAGTGAATTTAATCGGTCATTCATTTGCCCAGTCCCCCAGCTGGGGAGATCCCTTTGGTGTGCTTTGGACTTGACCTGTGAGCCAGTTACGCCTCGTCGGGGAACAAAGCTCTGCAAGGCAGTGGCTGGAAGAATTTGTTCAGTGGCTGAATGCCGGGGTTCAGGCCTGGTATGTACTCGTGTCTCTGTGAATGGGTGGATATAGCAGTGCACGACGCGCCGGGCTTTCCTCCTGGCCGGGCCCCCATGAGAAACTTCTCGTCTCGCTAGTCTTTGAGCTGGGGGCCCTCCCCCACCAGGCCTCACACCTCGGTTTTACGACACTGGGAAGTCCAGCCCGCGGCAGGTTCCCACGAGACGCAAGCCGCCCTGGGCTGCAACACAGGATAATAAATAGCTCAGACCTGCCGACAACCCCCTCCACACACACACTCGAGTCAGCGGGGGGCATTGCTCTGACCCCCACAGCAAAGGGGCCCCGTTGGCCGGAGTTGCTCCTGATTTTCACTGGGGTGAGTGAGGGGGAATTGGCCCCCTTGACCCCAAAGGACCATGGTGACTCACTAATGTGATGGGATAAGATATTGGTCATACTGCAGGCAACACATACCAACTCCACCTACAATCCAGCAGGGCCAGATCCCAGCTGGTGTCAATGGACATTGCTCCATTGGAGTCAATGGGGCCAGATCCCAGCTAGGGTCAATGGGCGTCTCTTCATTGGAGTCAATGGGGCCAGATCCCAGCTGGTGTCAATGGGATTAAATAGGCAAAATGATATTGTCTGTCCTATATCTATCCCTTTTCTTATTATTCTGTTCGCTTTTGACTGCCACTGCACATTGAGTGGAGTTTCAGAAACTATCCACAATGACTCCAGATCTCTTTCCCTAGAGTGTAACAAGCTAAATACAGACCCCAATATTTTATACGTATCGTTGGGATTAGCTTTCCAATGTGCAATTACTTTGCATTTACAACAATTAAATTTCATCTGCCATTTGTCAACCCAGTAACCGTTTTGAGAGATCTTTTGTAGCTCTTCGCAGTCTGCCTGAGTCTTAACATCTTTAGTAATTTTTTTATCATCTCAAATTTGCTACCTCAATTGTTTTACTTGACTGATACAGAGCGGCTGAGCCCTGAGTAGGGGGCAGGCTTACCGATTAGGGGTCTATATAAGAGCCAGGCACTCAGGCAGCGGCACAGACAGCTGCAGCAGCACAGGAGCCAGCAAACAGAGCTGCTAACAAGGGATTTCGGGTGGGGAGTTCTCAGGGGAGGTTGCAGGGGAGACCAAGGCAGAGAACCAACAAGCAGAGAAAAGAGAGGACCAGTGGGGTCAGGAGCCCGGTGCCTAGGAGGTCCATGTTGTTGGAGTGTGGGCCTGGATTGCCAGGCACAAAGGGAGAAGGCCATGACTGAATACAGAGGAGCAGTGAAGACACAGTGATGATGACTGGATGTGGGAAGGCTGCGGAATGTACACTGATCCAGAGGGGTTTACCTGAAAAGGGGTACATCGCATGAGTGCCGGCTGATAGAGCTGATGGAAGAAAGACCGGGCCTGGAGATGCAGATGGAAATTCCTGTTGAGTTTAAAAGGGGGTTCGAGGAGATGATGAACACAGACAGGAGGGGGCCAAAGGTATAGCTCAGATGTGGGGCAGATGGAAGCGGGACCAAAGATTTGAGGAGGGGCTGCTGGGTGAGGAAAGTGGATGGTGGAAGCAGTGACTAAGAGTAACCAGGCAGAGGAAAAGAAGAGCCAGGAAGAAGAATAGAAACTCAGGAAAACAGATTTGCAGAAGTTGAAAATGAAGAAGGCGTACAGCAGGGTGGTCGATGAAGGAGAGAAGGCAAGGAAAAAAGAGAAGAGCGCTAGTCCTGCAGAAGGAGGGAGGAGTCAATGGAGGCAACACCAAATATGAGCCCCAAGAGGATTGTGAGGGTCAATAGGAATCGAGGGGACTGCGGCCAGTGGAGCAGGGGATGGACCAGGGATCACATGTCAACTAGGAAAAGGCAGGTCTACGTGATTGGAGGCTCCTTACTGAGAAGAAAGACAGGCCTGTACTACAAGCGATCGGGAGAACAGAAAGGGTGTGCTGTCTGGCGGGTGCTAAGATTACAGGATGTGGACCCCTGAGGCTGAAAAGGATCCTAGCAGGAGCGGGAAAGAAATCCATTGATTGTCCTTCATGGGAAGAACGAATGATACGGCTTAGTTACTCGCTGGACTGATCAAGGAGGACTATGCCAGATTGGGGAAGACGCTCTAAATTGAAGGCTCAGGTGATCTTCAGTGGGATTCTGCCGGTCCTAGAGCAGGGCAAACGAAGGGCTGACAAGATTATGAATTAACAGAATGGCTAGGCAGTGGTGCTATAATGAGGGCTTGGATGTAGGAACATTGGGAAGCATTAACCAGAACAGACGACTGTTCTCTCAGGATGGACTTCACTTAAGTAAGGAGGGAAATAGACTTCTAGGATGGAGGGCTCGCAACCTCATTAAAGAGAGCTTTAACTAGGAAATTTGGGGAGATGGTTGGGAGATGTCCAGGAGATTCTCTGCGCCATAATTTAACCAGGGAAGGAGCGTAAAACAGAGTAAGAGGGGATACGGCCGTGGACCAAAGAATTGAATGGAAGGAAGGGTAGTGTACATACCAGACTAACAGGTGATTGCTGGGGTACAATGTCTGTGCGGAACGGGGTAAAGGATGTCAGTGAAGCCAAACGCCAAAAAATTAAAAATGTCTGTACACATGCGAGGAGCCTAAGGTAACAAAATTGGAGGAACGGAGCCTACTGGTGCACGAGTGAACTGGATATTATAGGGGATAACAGAAAAACATGAGGAATAGTAGTCATGACTGGAGTAAAGGTTATTGAAGGCTATTTGCGTTAGGAAAGACAGAAAATAAGGAAAGGTGGTGGAGAGCATTGTACGTCAATGATGAGGTGAACTGTAAAGAAAATAAGAAGTGATGGAATTGGACCAAACACAAGTCTGTCTGGCAAGATCACAGTGGGAAAGAAAGCTACTAAGCCTCCCCTGAATAGTGCCTTGGGTGTGCCAACAGACCAACCGGGATCTGATTTTGGATATGGATAGAGACCTCTTAAATGTTTAGTGAAGTAAACACCAAGGGAAATTGTGTGATCATGGGAGACCTTCAATTTCCAGAAATAGACTGGAGGACAATGCTTGCAAGAATAATAGGGCTTCAGATTTTCTGGATGTGAATAGCGGATGGATTCTTCACTAAGTTAGTTGAAGAACACGACAAGAGGGGAGGCCATTTAGATTTGGTTTGGTGAGCAGTGAGGACCTCGTAGAAAGAAATGCTTGTAGGGACAACCTTGGTTTCGATGATCATGAAAACTAATTCAGTTCAAACAGATGGAAGGATAAACAAAAATAGATCTGGGACTAGGGTTTTGACTTCAAACGGACTAAACTTACAGGGTTAGAAAATAGTCAGGGAAATGGATTGGACTGCAGAATTCGGGAATCTAAAGTGAGGAGCCTGGGATCACTTTAAGTCTAAGCTGCTGAAACTATCGGAAGCTGCATCCCAAGAACGGGGGAAAAAAGACCACAGCAGAGGTGTAGACCGAGCTGGAATGAGCAAGCATCTCAGTGGTGATTAAGAAAAAGCGAAAGCCTACAAGGAGTGGAAGAAAGGTGGGATTAGCAAAGGGAGCTACCTTGTGAGTCAGAACATGTAGGATAAAAGTGAAGGAAGGCTAAAAGTTGTGTAGAGTTGGACCCTTGCAAGGAATTAAACCAATAGTAAAAGGTTCATAGCACATAAATAGAAGAAAAGCAAAAAAAAGAAGAAGTGGTGACTGCTAACACTGAGGATGGAATGGAGGTTAGGATACATAGGCAGGCCCAATACTAAAAGTACTTTGCCTCAGCTTAATAAGGCTAATGAGGAGGCTTAGGAATGAGGGAAGATGTAAAACCGGGAATGAGGGATATGGAGGTGATATTACACACATCTGAGGTAGAAGTCCAAACCTTGAACAACTTGATGGACAAAATCGGAGGGCCTGGACAATCGCCTTCCGAGAATATTAAAGGAACTGTGCAATGAATTGCAAGCCCCGTTAGCTAGAATTTTTAAATGAAATCGGTTAACTCGGGGTTGTACCGTACGACTGTAGAATTGGCTAACGTAGTTTCCCATCTTCAGAAAGGGCAAAAAGTGATCCGAGTAACTATAGGCCTGTTAGTTTGAGTCTGTATATGTAAGGTCTTGGAAAAAATTTTGAAGGAAAAGTAGTTAGGACACTGAGGTCAATGGTAATGGGACAAATTACAACACGGTTTACTAAGAGGAGATTCGTGCCAAACCAACCTGATCTCCTCCTTCGAGAAGGTGACGAGATTATTTAGACAACAGGAATGTGGTAGATCTAAGTTACCTTGATTTCAGTAAAGGCGTTTGACACGGTTCGCATGGGGAATGTTAGTTAAACTGAAAAGAATGGATGAATATAAAATGGAAAGGTGGATGAGGAATTGGTTAAAGTGGGGGGAGAACTCCAATGGGTCTACTGAAGGTGAATCTGTCCAGGCTGGAAGGAGGTTACTAGTGGATTCCTCAAAGGATCGTTTTGGACCGATTTAATTAACCTTTTTAATTACTGACCTTGGCACAAAGAGCGGAATTGCTAATAATGTTTGCGGATGAACAAAGCTGGGGGTATGCTAACACAGAGAAAGGACCCGGATACCATACAGGAAGATCTGGATGACCCCTTGTAAACTGGAAGTAATATAATAGGATAAATTTAATAGTGAAAGTGCAAGTCATGCATTAGGGATAATAATAATTTTCGATATACATTTGGGGACGCATCAGTTGGAAACAAAACAGAGGAGGAGAAGCCTTGGGTATTGGTGATCGCAGGAAGGACTAATGAGCCGCAAATGCGATATGCCATTAAAAAAAGCAAATGCAGTTTTAGGGTGCATCAGGCGAAGGTAATTGTCCAGCAAGATAAGGAGGTGTAAACCCGTTGTATAAGCACTGGTGAGAACTCAACCTGGAATACTGTGTGCAGTCTGTCTCCCATGTTTAAGAAGGATGAATTCAAACTGGAACAGGTTCAAGACGGGCTATTAGGATGATCCGAGAATGGAAAACCTGCCTTAGAAAGGAGACTCAAAGAGCTGGCTTGTTTAGCCAAACCAAAAGAAGACTCCGGGGGGATATGCTTGCTCTAATCTATAAAAATCAGGGGGTTAAACTGAGGAGAGGAATTATTTAAGCTTAGTACTATGTAGACACAAGGACGAATGGGTTAAAACTGGACACTAGGAAGTTTCAGGCTTGAAATGGACGAAGGTTTCTAACCATAAGAGGATGAAGTTCTGGAAGCAGCCTCCGAGGGGAGTAGTGGGGCAAAAGACTATCTGCCTTTAAGACTAAATGAATAAAGTTTATGGAAGGATATATGATAGGATATTTTAATGTGGCAATTGTCCTGGATTATCAGCAAGATATCCTGCTCAATGGTCTGCGATGGGATTTGATGGGATGGGATAGAGTTAACGCAAGAGAATTCTGTTTGACTGCTGGCTGGGAGCTTGCCCACATGCTCAGGTTTAGCTGATCGCCGTATGTTTGGGGTAGGAAGGAATTTTCTCCAGGGCAAGATTGCTGACGGCTCTGGAGGTTTTTCGCCTTCCCTGCAGCGTGGGGCCATGGGTCCACTTCTGGTGGATCTCTGCTTTTGAAGGTCTCAAAACCACAATTGAAGACTTCAATAACTCGGACTAGGTAGGGGTTTTTAGAGAAGGAGGATGGTAGGGTTCTTGGCCTGCTTTGTGCAGGAGTCAGACTAGATGACATGTTGGTCCCTCTGACAAGCAGCGGTAATGGGGCGTATGGAGTCCACTTCTGCAGGTTGGATCCTCTGGCTTTTGATGTCGTTCAACCAGCCAGATTTGCCATAGATCTTGCCTTCATATTGACCAACTGACGGTACTAGGTAGGGGTTTTTATAAGAATTTGGATTGGTGAGGGAGAATAAAATCAGGGTCTCTAAATTAAATCCTGTCTTAATGTGCAGGTGGGTCAGGGACTAGATTTGAAATCATGGTTTTGGATCCCTATCTGTGCTTGACAGTTACTTATTGTCAGTTCGTATGAGTCTGTTATTGGCAGGTATCATCGTGTTCATTTATCAGGTCCCTTCTGACCTATGAGTCTATGAGTCTTTTCCAGATCATCTTCATAGTCTGCTTTGGGTATCTCTGCTCATTAACTTGAAGCACATTATGACATCTCACTCTATATAGACAGATGTCAAACATAAGGTTGAAATCCAGACCATATTAAAGAAAATGAGTGTTTTGTTATTGATTTCAGAGGGGCCAGGATTTCCCACAATAACAGTGGAATCTCATTTACTGTAAGAGACTCACAGAGACGCTGACCCAGCAAGCATAAAGGAGTTAACTTTTTCAGTTTATACGTGAGTGTTTGTATGTGCTCACAGGAGCAGTGCCAGGGTTTTTGGCGCCCAAGGCGGGTCCTTCTGCACTCCCGGTCGTTGACGGCAATTCGACGGCGGTGGGCGAGGTCCTTCCGCGCTCCCGGTCTTCAGGGCACTTCGGCGGCAGGTCCCAAAGCGAGTGAAGGACCCGCCGCAGAATCGACGACGACAACCCAGAGCACGGAAGGACCCGCCGCCGCCAAATTGCCACCGTCCCAAATCCTGGTGCGGTCGCCTAAATGGAAGTGTCGGCCTTGCATGCTCATGTGTATAGGTGAAAGGCTATTACTAAAAGCAGTGTTAAAATGGAAATACATAATCAGAAGCTGAAAAGTAGAACACAATTGCCTCTGGTTTGTAGACTGGAAGTTATTCTGCATGCAGTTAACACCCTCTGCTTAAACCAGAGAGAAATCTACCAGTTCAAAGGGGACAAGTTAATGACCTCTTTCAGAGGTAACAAGAGGTAAGCTAATAGAATACAGTATATTATACTCTAATCTTGTAGTAAAAACTGTTTTTATGTCTAATAACCTTCTTTTGCTACTACCTCTGCAAATTAAATAGACTGTACTATTTTTGCTTTCAGCATAGTGTGAAGGGAAATCTTTTCAGGAATGAATGGAGTTGTTCTTTTGCCATTTATTTTAACACATTTTCTTTGTGTGAAACATATACCAGATTTTGGTATGAAATCCCTTCCTAAAATAGCTGGATTTTCTCTAGGTAGATCTAGGGTAGAGACAAGAATCTTATTTAGCATAGACATAGACCTCCACTCCAGGATTTCCCAGACAATGTAGCTAATGAAAAATTCATTAGCTGTAGTCTCAGCTGAGTAAAGGGCTCCATCAATGTTCATTACCTTGGAATAATCCATTAGTTAATGCTTTTCATCTCTGAGAATCCCAGTGTAAAGTTTCTTGGAAGTACTAAATAGATTCAAGTGCCTGCCTTGAAGAAACTAAGTAATAACGACTATTGACATTTTTCAGTTGGCAGCAGTATTGAATAGTGCATAGGACTAGCTTGTGATACCCTTATTCACTTAAACTAGTAATTTACTTCTCAAGTAGTCAATGGCACAGTAAAGTACTTCTCAGGGTGGGCGAGGGCACCACAAGCTATTCCACAATGATCTTACAATTAAATTAAATCCTCCTGCTAGCACAAAAGCCAATATGCAATCAATAAAAGAACATAATGGCAGGATGTGAAAATGAGCCAAACCAACGGTTGAAGAATGTCATAAATATTCTATCGTCTATTTTACCCAGCTCCATTTTCCATAGAGTCTGTGGACCAGATTTTCAAAAAAGCTCACAATCTAATATTTCCTTATATGCAAATTTCTTTTGAAAAGCTAGTCCAGCATATCTTCTGCAAAACAATGGATAGTGTCTTTAAGCAGCTTGGGCAGGGCCACCAAGAGGATTCAGGGGGCCTGGGGCAAAGCAATTTTGGGAGCCCCTTCCATAAAAAAAATTTACAATACTGTAGAACACTATATTCTCGTGGGGTGGGGGCCTGGGACAAATTGCCCCACTTCCCCCCCACCCCAGGTAGCCCTGAGCTTGGATGAAATGCCCCTCTGTGCAGGGAGACAGTATAAGGTCTATGCATGTTTCAGTGGGAATTAAGTAGGGCATGCTGGGTGGCTGAATGCCTCTGAATTTCATTCAATAATATTATTATAGGAATGATGCATTGCATACACACAGCCCTGCTAGTAACACATTTACTAATTACCTAAGATATGTTTTAGGTGCTGCAGTTCAGTTCTAAGTTAATCTTGATTACTGATTTACACAGTAGTTTATGTCACATTATAAAGCTTTCTTGAAAGGGTAAATTGCATGCATCCTCTCCACTTTCCAATCCAGCTGCAATTCCTAGAGGCTCATAAAACAAATTGCGTGTAACAAAGTAAATGTCCTCTGTGCTGCTCTTAATCTCTATCCAACCATGTTGTGGTGCTCTGTCACGTAAGATACTGGGAAGTAAGTTGGTCTGAAATACAAGAACAGTATAATTTACAATACATCGGTGACACTGAAATGAAAGTGTGTTGAATTCAGTAAGTCATACTGGTAGTGCATTGGGTGGAGGTAGCAGCAATCTCTGGGTAACATTGACGATACTGAAGTTGCATACCTTTGACAAGCAGTGGCAAAGAGCTAATGAATGAGTTTGTTAGAGGAAATGGTTGTTTTGAATGACTGGAGAAAGGACAGGGTGTTATTACACATTTGCTTTTACAACGGCTTCTGCAGGAGACTGGAATTGCAGAGACAAACAAGAGATCTTTTTTCAGAAGAGTCTGGGAGCGTTGAATCAAACTGGAGTCTCAATTCACCAAGAAACAGTGGAATATTTCACCACCGCAGCTCCGTGGTTAGAGTCCTGTGTTGTTTCTAACACCCTGTTTGTTGAGAAAGGATCTGCTACACAGGTCACTGTCTCCACCTGGGAGCTTGGACTGCATATTCGGAGAGTAATAAATAGCCTATGGTAAGTCTAACGTGGCTGAAAACACATGTTCTTATTTCTCATTTTGCTTCTGAGTTGTTAACATCAACCTAAACTATCCCACTTGAAATCTGACCATTTATCTCAGGATTAGTGCAAGGACTAGTCACAGTTGCAGTCTCTGAATCTGGGGAATGCAGAGAGAGTTCTCCAATCACCCCCAACAATCTTGCATCACTCCAAAGGGTTGGTGGGGTCAAGGACTTGACCTCATCTACACCAAATTGCAAAGTTAACTAAGCACACAGAGACAACAGGAGGCACCATCTTTAAAGGTGGAGGAGCTTGCACACCACTGAACTCCAGGAGTCTGTGCTTCCCCAAGACACAATCCATCCTCAAGCTTTGCCTGTGGTAGTGTAGATCCATGCCATTCAGGATTGGGCCTACACGGTATGATCTAGCACTGAGTAAGATGCTCAGTGGTCCCCATATTTAAAACAAAATGATGTTCATTAAGGATCTGATTCGAAGATCACTGAAGTCAATTGGAGTCTTTCCACTTACCTCAAGGGGCTTTGGATCAGGCTTTAAAACCTATAATCTGACTTCTTCAATGTGAACATGAGTATGTTTCCTTATTTTTCAGTGAAATGAGATATGGCGAATAGCACTGTTGAAAGTTATGTGCAGCTGTTCCAGATAATCGTCTACATTCCCACATTTGTCCTGGGATTGCTGTTCAATATGATGGCTTTGTGGTTTGTCTTTTGTAAGATCAGGAAGCTGACAGAATCAACTATCTACCTGGTGTCACTTATTACTTTGGATACCTTACTGCTGTTTACCCTCCCTTTTAAAATAATTTCCTTTGGCTCCCAGGGCGAGTGGAACTTGGGATCCGCATTCTGTTCATTTCTGGAAAGCCTTTACTTTGTGAACATGTACGGGAGTATTCTCATCTCCGTATGTATATGTGTGGACAGATATATCACCATCCAACATCCATTCTTAGCTGTTTCCCTGAGATCTACCAAGAAAGCTGCTATGGTCTGTTCCATTGTCTGCTTGGGTGTCTGGGCCGGAACTTCCATTACTTGCCAATTCCATGATAGCACACACACTACATGCTTCTATGGCTTCTCTGATAAAATATGGGAAAACCCAGGTGTGCTTGTCACCTTGGAGACTGTGTTTCTTGGCAGCGTGACAGCAGTGATCTTCTGCACAGCTCAGATCATCATATGCTTGAAACGGAGCAGAAAGCCAAATGATCCCCTTACTAACACAAGTAAATCAGTGAAGGTAGTCATAGCAAACCTCGCCACATTTGTCGTCTGTTTCACTCCTGTCCATGTGTCATTACTCTTGTATTATTTGATTAAAACAGATGTTATCATGAGCAATCATCAGCCAATAATACTCTCTTTTGTTCAGATCAGCCTCTGCTGGGCTAACCTCAACTGCTGCCTGGATGCAATTTGCTATTATTTTGTCCTTAAGGAGTTTTTGAAATCCCCACCTCAGGAGAGTCAGAAAACAACCAACAGTAGTTAATCAAAGTGCTCTAAGTCTCACCTATTCTTGGAGCAGAAGGGGAAAGCTTTTGAAAACTGACACTTCTAGCTCATTTTGAAGATTGTTTTCATCTAATGCTCACTGAACTTCCTCTTAAGCCACCATTCAAAGGACCAGCAAAAATCAATTGCCAAATAAAAGTAGTTCTAACAGTCAAACATAACTGTACTTGAACACCAAATGGTTACCAGAAAAATGTTCGCCTACTGAAGAGCTACTTCAATAGGAACTGTGCAAGCTCAGTTAATGTAGGTGCCTAATTGTAGACATTCAAGGTGGAATTTATTTGAAAATATAAATACAGTGAAACTTGAACTAAGAACTACCTCCTTAATTGTTCTTTTTGCATCTTGTTTTGCCTTGAGATTTGTAAAAGATAAGAATTGAAACTATTTCCTATACATGGTGACACAAATCCCAACCATGAGTGGTGTCTCTTGTTTTCTTGAAAAGTGTTTGTGTGAGTCTGACAGCCCTGGAGCCAGAGATCCTCTGCCTAGCCACGCAGCAGGCATTGAGTGAGGCCCTGTCTCTGCCAGCTTTACTCACATTGACTTAGTTTGCAAGTAATCACATTGACTTAAGTGGAACTCCTCAATGAGTAAAGTACTTAGCATGAATGAGGGTTGCATAATCTGACCCCATATTTGCATCCAGAGCTCCATATTAGCTTTGTGGGTTGAGGTTGTTTTGAACCAGCATGTCTTGGACATGCCCTTTCCTTGCTTTACAGTCACTCACTGTGGAGCAGGATTGTGGGTACCATTTCCCCACCAAAGAGCTACATTGCTGGGGTATACTAATAGAAACCTCCATACCCCTGGGCTGAATCAAGCCCATGCTTTTTGGGGATGTGCACATGTGCCCATTTGGAAATGAGATCACCAATTCCATTTCACATGGGCTGATGTTTGGTAACAATTTTCACCATCTCCTAAAGATCTGCCTTTCAAATCCAGCCTGTGTTTTGTAACAGCTTTCCGTCTCTACAGACCTTGCCTATATTGAATTGGAGACCTAGAATATATGTTGTAAGGCTGCTACAAGAGAATTTCAAAGCCACCCAGGGGATTTAGACACATGATCACCATTTAAATGAATGGGAGCTGTATATTTAAAGCCTCTAGACAGCTTAGAAAATCCCAGACCCAGTCTATACCTCAGTCAGGGCCCTGACTCATCAATTCTTTCATATACATCTGCACTGTTGTTTAACAGTTGGCTATAACCTAGTTTTATAAATAAAATCAGAAACAAAAACAAGGGAATGAAATTTGAAAGACAAGTTTAAAGGAGTGGAGGCATTCAGAGATGCATGGCCAAAATACCCCTGGAGCCAATGGTGTCAACTAGCAACATACACAGCCCAGTGAGGAAAAAATTCTTTAGGCTCCTTAGGGAAGTTTAGTATTACCAAAGCCTAAACAAACAAGGCAACATAAAAATCTTCCATACGCTAAAGCTAGCTTATCTATTGATTATCTATCATACAAGTCAGCAAACTCATTTCACTGTCCTTTACCAAATTATAATCATCTTGAGACAATCCAACTCAGCTGTACAGAGTGAGACATATTCTGAATTCAGTAAATTCAGAGTAATTGGGCCATACCCTCTTCTCGCTTACTCTAGTGAGTATAATAGAATTCCTGATTTACAGAGGTGTAAGTGAAAACAGAATCAGGCCTGCTCAGGATTTACAACAATGTTTCTGAGATCACAAGCTGGTGCGTTAGGTGCAAGACAGACTTTACTCACATTGCACAGTGAATATTCCTCCCTCCCCATGTGGATTACATTCTGTAGGGTAAAGTATATTAATTCAGTTTCAGTTTTCTCTGTGCACACAGGGTTTCCATTTAGCCCTATTAAACTGATAGCAAAAATATAAGAGCTAAATTACACAGAAAGGAAGGTTCACCAATGCCTTTAATTCCTGTGTTCATTTGAAATAGATAATCTCATTTTAAGAAGTTCATTGACTAAAGTAATTGATATACATGGTCCTGTTGATCTAGGATCTTATAGTTTGGTACATTCATGCATTATTGGCTGCTGTGTAAGGAAATAAACCCAACTTTTCAACAGCCCATTCACTGCACATGTATAAAGAGTAACAACAAACATACATTATATCAATTTCTTCCATGAGCTACTGACCTTTGGTATGGAGTCTCCAGCCTGAAGAAATGAAATTCATTTGTGGTCATATGTTCTATTTATCAGATTTCAACAGAAAAATTCCATAAATACATTTATTGAAAAGGTGACTAAAAAATTACATAGATTTCAATTCATGCTGCTGTTTAGATCTCAAAGGTCACTTAAAGTTCACCAGTCTTCTTTTAAATAGTGTTTCAACTGATGTAATGTTCTTCTTAAGGATTTGAATCTGAGTATTTAAGTATGTACAATAAAAGTATCCAGCAGCCATGTTGATAAATGTAAGCAAAACCCAATCTATACTTCATCTATATTTCATGTTTTTTTCATTTCCTGTTGCCACTTAGTTCCAACAGATTCATACACAACTCACTGTAATTTTACTCATAAGAACATAAAAATAGCCATACTGGGTCAGATCAAAGGTCCATCCAGCCCAGTATCCTCTCTACCGACAGTGGCCAATGCCAGGTGCCTCCAGAGAGAGTGAACCTAACAGGTAATGATCAAGTGATCTCTCTCCTGCCATCCATCTCCACCTTCTGGACTTAACCTCCATGAATTTATCTAGTTCTGTTTTAAACCCTGTTATAGTACTAGCCTTCACAACCTCTTCAGGCAAGGATTTCCAGGACTGAGTGCTGTGTGAAGAAGAACTTCCTTTTATTTGTTTTAAACCTGTGGAAGAACTCCACAAGGTCAATAAAAGCATAATTTGACCCAACATGTCCACTATTTCGTCAAATGCAGACCCATGGAGGGTTTTAAAAAAAAACAGCAAAGAAAAGCTAATTCCTCATCTTGATTTTGAGCTACAGACAAAGGAATCAGAAAAGTTGATTTTCTTTGTAACTTTGGGCAAGTCAGTCTCCACATCCACCAGTTCCCCATCTCTAAAACTGGCAACAATAATTTTTCATTTCCCCCACCCTTTGTTTAGCTTAGGGCATATATTTCAATTTAGACTGTATTCTCTTTGGAACAGGGACTGTTTCTTACTATGTATGTACAGCATCTAGCAGAAAGGAGTCACAAATAATAATTAATCTAAGGAGGAGAGTGATGCAGTTGGGTCTTGGTACCAGACACACAACATAGATAATAGCATTATTTCATTCATTCTAGAGAGCAAGAACTTGAGAAGGCCATAGAGAAGGCAGCTGCAATAGTCAAGGTGTGAGGTAAAGACATGGCTAAGAACTTCAGTGAGACAGGACATATATCAACAGTGTTGCAGAGCTGGTCACAGGCAGTTTGCAGGCAGAGGAGATGAGGGAAATAGGGACCTTAGAGTCAAGGAAGGAGCACAAGTTTTGGACAGCATAGAAGCAGCCAGAGAAGGTGCTGCTTCTCCCTTTTCCCCAAAGAGAAGCACTTCTTTCTCAGGCCTGGTCTACACTTAAAATGTAAGTCAACATAACTACATCACTCAGGGATATGAAGAATCCACCCCACTGGGCACTGTAGCTAATCTGACCCAACCCCCAGTGTAGACGCAGTTAGATTGGTGACAAAATGCTTCCATCACTCGGAGAAGTGGTGTTCCTACAGTGACAGAAAAACCCCTTCCATCACTGTAAGCTGCATCTAGACTACAGAATTACACCAGCATAGCTACAGTGCTATAACTATGCCACGACAGTCCCTGTAGTGTAGACATGGCCTCAGACATTTAGATCTGAAGGGGCGATTTAATCTCAAATGCACTTCAAGACAAGGAAAGAAGATTGCCAGGAACAGTAAAGGGGTCCACAGGTTTGCATATTTGATAGTCATTGGCATAAAACCAACAGTTATTTACCTTACAGAAACTGTGGTTCTCTGAGAAGTTTGTCCAGGTGCTGGTAGTGTGCATGTGTTTCATGTGTTCAAGGTCAGAATCTTTTGATCAGCAATGTCTATGGGGGCCATGCCCTGCATTTCCTTGTGCTCCACCTCAATCTGAGAGCATATAGGGAAGAGCAGCCCCAACCAGTTCTCAGTTCCCTCACTAATTCAGAATCCCAGCAGAGAGAGACTCTGAAGGAGGGGGATGGAGGGCAAGTCATGGGATCAAAATGGATAAAACATCTCGAAAAACTAGTTACTGCTGCCAGATCTCTATTTGAAAATGTTTGCTGGTATAGCTATAATGTCAAACCTTCCCAATGTAGACACATGTTATACTGGAAAAAGCGCCATTTTAAGTATTCTTTATACTAGTTCAGTGAGCAAAATAAACTACATCAGCTCTGCAGATTTCTGGTCTAGGAATGTTTCTTAGGCAAGCTGCAGTGATTTCCTGAGCAATAGTTGAGTGTGATCCAATTCCTGATGAAGGGGTAGATTAGCTAACTAATGCATTGGGTAACCCGGGAAAATAATATCAGAGGAGAGACTAGCTGACCCTGCACTCATTTTCTAATGCCACAAATAAACAGGAGAATTATCAAGTGGCTTTGTTTTATCCAAGTAACATAGCAGGGCACTGGGAAAATGTATGGTATGCAGTTTGCCTTCCCCAGGTTCAAGTGGGGTTTGGAGAGGAAAACTGAGAAATTGATGGTTTGGGTTTAAATAAGAATCTGGCGCCTCCTTAATGAGGAATTTAGGATAGGGTCTCAGCACTATTTTATCTCTCTGGATGGACTACTTCATAAGGAGGACCTGCCATTAATGCTTGGATCTCTGTCTGAACTGGCCCTATAAATGAAATGGTTTACTGCTGGTAATAGGTGTACAGATACTCAGAGACCTCAGTGTGGTCCTTTAGGGTGTGTAATGACTAATCCATATGAGAACTGACAAGATCTGGTCCTTCCAAGTGAAGTTCTTCAACCGTAGTTTGGATTTCTCTAGGAATCTCTGAGGACAAGCACCTCCTATACTGAATCCCTGGTGACCATAACGGGCTGTAGGTGTTTTTTTAATCAAGGGAATCACTAGAGCAAAGCTGTTGGATGTCCAGAAAAAGGGAAACAGCTCGACTGAGGAAAAAGAAAGAGAAATATATTCACTTTAGACGTTGTGCAGTCCTCCCCTTGCTAAGAGGGGAGGGTACTGGTGCCAGGGGCTTCTTAGGATTTCTCATTACTGCAGAAACCAGTACCTGTAGCAAGGGTACCAAAGGCAGTGTCTGGAACTCTATATCTGTAGCTAGTAATAGATAATAGTACCATGGATATCAGTACTGTAGCCAAGAGGGAACTGTTGCTGGTTCCACCCTTTGGTGCTGGGATTGATTTGGCTTCAGCCAGCTCTGGAGGAGGCAAAAGGTCCACCACAGCTGCCAGTGCTGAGTAATAAGGCTTGTGGGCCCAAGATTTAGAAGAGTCTTTCTTCCCTTCTGCTCTAGGAAAGGAAGCATGGTGTTCTGAGTCATCCTTGATACCGTCCTCTGCCTGCACTGTCTTGAGGTGGTACCTGTCTTCAGTGCTCAGGTCTCAACTCACATACAGCTTGATTTGAGGGACTGAAGATAGTATATGAAAGGAGTAGAAGTTTTCTTCTCAGGAGTAGCTGAAGGAGCCAAACCCCTGTTTAAAGTACATTTAGGTAGCAAGAAGATTACTACTACTACTTATAGTAACCCTTTGGCTTCTCAGATACCTTCCACAACAACAATATAATTGTTAATTAGCATAGGATGACAACCAAAGGATTGATGCATCCGACGAAGTGGGTATTCACCCACAAAAGCTCATGCTCCAAAATGTCTGTTAGTCTATAAGGTGCCACAGGATTCTCTGCTGCTTTAACCAAAGGATTAACATTTTCTAATTAACAGTACTTAACATGTAGAACAATTTGAACATGCGTAACAGATTATTTTTCTTGTCAGAGATCCATCCAACATATTTCTCTCCCTTTCATGACCATTCTTGTTTTTTCCCCAAACAATATGACCCCTATCATAAACTATGAAACAGTCCAGATAGTTCTGAAGAACTAGAAACTATGTTTCCTCTCTTTACAGAACTGTGGTGGTCTAGAGTTAGGTCAGTCCATGTGATGTGATGCGATGCAAGTGTGATGTGTGAATTTGACATTCGTATGTGACTTGCATGAGTTATGTGCAGTTTCTAAAAAGGAAAATCTTGTTGACATGTAGTGTAAATTAATCTTTCTTTCCCAGAAAATCTCTGTCATGGGGAAAAATTCTGGTCACAGCTATACTGGTGTTAAAGCAAACAAGCACAGTTGATTTAAACTGAAAGCAGGAGTTGGTCTATTTATTTCACCTTAACTTGTCAGGATTTCTGATGTATCCTTTAGGATTGAAACAAGGTGTCATTCTACTTTGGCAGAGAGAAATGGCCATACTTCAACGGAATTTATGGTTGGAACAAATGTGATATTGCATCTGACTAATCATACTTTCTAAATTCTCTCTCTTTTCTTTGTGTGACAGGGTAATAGAATGCAAAGCTGTTATGTTAGAATTCTGTAACCCAAGTCAATATGTAGCTGCAGAGCAAGATTCTTATTGATCCTCCCAAGAATTATAAAGAGATCTTATTAAAATAAGAGATAGACATAATTACTACCTACTCTCTGCTTGGTCTCTCTCACACATACTATTTTTCAGATTAAATCTTGTGCTCTTGAAAGGCTCCTGGGATCTGATCCTGCAACCCTTACTCACACGAATAATCCCATTGGAGAACTGGACTCCTAGATGTGAAAGATCTTATTCAATCATTGATACATTATATCTGAATAAATCACGCCTTTTCATACCTGCTGAAAGAGGATATGGTGTTTTTTTTTGTGTTTAACAAGAGAATGCCAGTGGTATATATTACTAGGAAATAGCTGAAATAAAGAATTAATAAACAGCCTGTAATCTGAAAGTTAATCAAGGAAACTTTCCGGCAAATATTTACCAGTAATGAATGCAGTTGACGAAAATCAGGATTGGTTTGGAAATAATTCACTACCCAGAACTGAGATGAGTTATAACAAGTACTGTTCCTAACTAAGGCTCAGTCTACATTACAGAACTGGGTCATTGTAAAGCAGCTTACATCAACCTAATTATGTTTATGTACACACTACATCCTTGCTCCCACCAATATAAATGCCCTACGACACTGACATAATAACTCCACCTCCATGAGAGGCGTAGGGCTTATATCAGCATAGTTAGAACAATGTGTGTAGACAGTGTTATTTATATGACTGTTGGCTGTCATTCTTGTCAGCACAGAGCTGTGAAATTGACAAGAAAGCTGGAGCCCGACTGCCTCCCCAGCTCCCCGATAGGCTGTGCTTGCCACACTCCCTGGCACCCAGAGCCAGGCTGTCCCTCCATCTCAGCTACCCCAGCCTGACTGTTGCCTGAGCTCCCCACTTCCGGCTCCCAGCTCTGAGCCAGGCTTCGCCTCCCCAGCTGCCCACTCCCGGGTGGCTCCTAGTGGCTGTCTCAAATTTCCTGGCTCCCACAAGAAGTAGGGATCCAAGATCCTTGGGGTGAAGGAGGTAGCTGGGATCCTGGCAACGGGGAGTGGAAGCTGGGCTCCCAGTGGCAGGGAGTGGGGAACAAGAGCCCAGGGGGCAGCTGGGCTCTGGGCAGGGAGCTACATGTGCTCTCAGCCCCCTGCACGGTCCCTATTAAGTCGGTGGAAGCGCTCCTGGTGAGGACATGCGCCACCAGGAGAAGGAGGATAGTGTGGACATGAACCACCATACTAATTACTATAGTGGTAGTAAGTTGACCTAACATAGGTCGACTTAAGTTTCTAGTGTAGATATGCCCAAAAGCTTAGCCAGCTCTAGTCTGAAAGATTTGGTTAACATTTGTTCTTTATTGTTCACATTCACTCACTCCTATACTTCAGGATTCTAGATGGATCTAAACCAGTGGTGATGTAATACAGTACCACAAGAAAAAGTGCACCATGCTCTGAAAGTCTTCAAAAGATTCTGTTCCCATGAGATTTCTGGAAAATTCTGCAAATTCAAATTAATTCATATCAGCATTCGATAAGTAATCAAAATTTTGGGTGTTGAAAGTGATACTCTAACTTTGAAACTTGAACTCTGCCCATCATCACTTGATATGACCTATAGCCTGAGCAACTCAAGGTATGACAATTTACACCAGCCAAGATGTGGCCCTTCACATACGATCAAGTCTGTGTTCTGCCACCAGTGACAGGAGACCTCCAACACATGTCACTCAGCTTGAAGCTCCCTGTGATCATACCGCTTTTTTCCCTACACATTACAGATAGGTGCTTAAAGATCCAGTCATCCTTGTGACAAATAGGGCAATCTCCTGGATAAGACTTACTGAATTAAATAAAGCCTTGTTGTCTTAAATTTAATACCATTGGGATATATTGTAGTAAAAGAATAATTGTTTATGTGCTATTGTGGACTTGTATGTAACTTCTCTAAGAGACGTGACTATTGTAAATTTTGGGAAAACTTAGGAATTTCAAAGGACTTTTTGAAACAGTGTGAACTAAGTGTGAATTAAGCTGGTTTCCCATTAAATCTCGAATCTGATTATTCAAAAACTCCTCATCCTCACTCATTCTCTGCGCTATCAGTACTTATCCTTCCAAACAAACTTTTTCTTCCAGCACAACCATCAACTTCCACTTCATAGAGTGGAAGTCCATCCTGATTTCCAGCAGTAAAGAAAACATGGTACTTCCACAGCAGAACACAGCCACTGTTCCACCACTGACTATCATGATATTGATCACAGAACAGTATCTAAGAAGAATGCCTTTTATACTCTTCTAAAACTCCCATTCGATTTTCATGTTCACCTGCTCAGGAGTTAACCTAGCTGCTAACTAATATACTAACCCTTGCTGCTTAGTTCCATGCTGTTGCTAAAAGGGAGGAATTAACCATTCATAGACTTCAAACATGGGCTGATCAAAGACCCAAAGGTCCCAGCCACCCAGTTCTCACCAAGACATAAAACAGACCTATCTCACCGAGCCTGTTCTTTAATCTATCAGAGAAAGACATAACAAGAACCAACGATTGAAAGCTAAAATCAGACAAATTCAAATTGGAAATTAGGCACCAATTTTTAACAGTTAGGATGACTAACCATCAGAACACTGGAAGTTGTGGATTCTCTAACTCTAGACTGGATACATTTCTGGAAGAGATGGTTAACACAAGTTATCCTTTAGTTAAACGCAAGATATATATATGAGTCTTCTCTTTTTCCCATATGAGAAGACTCATATCACCAGTGCGAAGTGGCTGCAGGACCTGAGAACGGAGCACAGCAATCTCCAAGAACAGAAACCAGTCACGATCACAGTAGAAGACATCCAGCAGCGGGTCAAGAACATGAAAAGCTGGACAGCACCTGGACCAGACATGATCCACACCTACTGGCTAAAGAAATCTCTACCAAGCAGTTTTCCGTGGAACGCGTAGCGCGGACAGATGAACCAGCTGCTGCGCGCGGCTCCCACCAACTGGCTAACAACAGGAAGGACAGTGCTGAGTCATGAAAGACCCTGCAGGGACAGAACCGTCCAACTTACGGCCAATTGACTGCCTCCCCACAACATGAAGCCTATCAGGCATCCTAGCCGCAAGCTACAGGACCATATGGGCCTGAGTTAATGAGTACAGCTCAGAAGGGCATTGGGAAAGCCACCAGAGGCTACGAACACCGTTGCTCATAGATAGAGCGTCGCCCAAGACTCAAGGGTCTGCAGACCAATGCTGAGGCCAGCTGGATTGACTACAGGGAAAGCTATGACTCAATGCCGCACCGTGTTCTTGAATGGTCTGGCGCTAATCGAAAGTCACAGGCCACTAAGGACCATTCCTACAACGAATCAATGGACGTATGGAGAGAACACATGCAGAGTCGACTCAAGCTCAGCTTCACAAAGTGGCCATCAGATGTGGCATTCGCAGAGGGTGGTGCACTGTCCCCGCTGCGCTGTTTGATAGGCTTAACCCCTCAGCAGATAATTCACAGGATGGTATGGTACAGCTCAGGAGTGGATCCTCGCCCACTCCTTACAAGGATGACATTCAAGCTGTATGTAAGAATGAACGAGACATCGACTCGCTATCCACTGACGCAGCTCTACAGTGAGAATATTGGATGGTCATTCGGACTGGCGAAGTGGTGGCCGGTGTTAGTGAAGCATGAAGGTGGCGACCAGAATGGGGTTGGAATGAGCCAGCGGAACTAGCAGAATCAGACAGTACCAGTTACCCATGGCTACACAGGTCACATGGCAAACCGATGAGGAGCAAGGAAACAGCAACATCAAGTATTGAGCAAAGGATAAGCAGGTTCTGAGAGCTTCATTAAACAGCTAAGGGTTATGTTTCTTGTTCCCTGTAAAGGTTGACAGGGAGGACTAAATACCCTGACCGAGGACCAATCAGGAAACCGGATTTTCAGTGAGGGAGGAATTCTGGTTTTGGGGTTTGTTCCTGGCCTGTTTGTTTCTCTCGTATGAGGGAGCTTTCTTTTTTTTTTTTTTTTTGTTCTTATCTCCAGTTCTTCTACCTTCTGTTCAGTTGTAAGAACAAAGGTAGCAAACATAGCTTTTATTATGTTTTAGTTTGTATTTCATGTGTGAGTTGCTGGATGTTTTAAATTGGATATCTTTTTGAATCAGACTGTTATTATATGTTTCTTATAAGCGAATGCTTGTATTTTATCTTTGATGCAGAAGTTTATATTCTTTGTTTTTTTCTTTTTTATAAGTGTTCTTTTTAGATTTGTTTGAGTTTTCTTCTTCGGTAGGTTAGAGCAGGGGGGGGAATTCTCTTTGTGTTAGATTACAGAGAGTAGTGGCGCCACGGGTTGATGAGGGGGAAAGGAGATAGGATATCTCTGTTTCCTTGTATTTGGGGTTGGTTCGTTTAGTGACATAGGAGACATGCTGCCTTTGGTATTTGTGATGTAAGAGATTGGCATTCAGCTCTCTCGAGTTGAAGCCCGTGAGGAGTCTGGGTGGGGAGATGAGGGGCGGAAGGGAGTGGGGTATGGTTTTTAGTCGTTTACGGTAGGGACTCAGAGTATCTAGGTTTGTGGGGGATTACCCAGAGAGGTTTGGTGGGGCTCAAGGGTTAGCCAGGACGGATTGTGGTTGGTGCAGCGAGATAGATCCAACTGGTAATTAAGTTGGTATGTTCATGCTAAGCACAGGATTTAGGACGCTAGTCCAGATTTTGGAAAGAGACGGCTTATTACAGGGCGCGGCTCAGTAGGAAGAACAAGATCCATGCCATCAAAGATATTGCCTGGCCAGGTCAATCAGATGACCCTGCCGGTATTTAGATGAGTGGCCGAGAGGAGAGGACATGGAGGCTGCTGATGTGAAGACCGGAAGCTCCTCGCAATGCACGGGCAGGTTTTCATCCAAAAGTCAACACCCGAGCAACTGTATACAGTGAAAGAAGGCGGGCGGGGCTTAGGGTGAGCCGTCAGGCATGTCCTGACTGAAACCCGGGAACTCAGGGTACATCAGTAGATGGCCCAAGATGAGGCTGCTGAGAGGATGCTTGACGGCAGCAGCGGCATGGGAGGAAGACCGAGCCGGAGGAGAAGTGGCCATGGGATGACGCAAGAGCCGCTGAGAGTGGGGATGTACCATCGACAGATAGCTGGTGTGACATGGGAATCCTACCAAGTGGCTGAGAAGGGGTGGACTAAGACAGCACTGAGTCATGATTCAGCGACAGGGGTCAGGCATGAGCACCAGATCCATTGAAGCAGGTCTACACACTAGAGAGGACCAAGGTGCAGACTGTGCGAGGCCTCAGAGCGCAGTCCAACACTAGGGCAGCATGTAGAGATGCAGGCAGGACCAGCATACACTGACCGCAAACCAGAGTGGCGTGGCATTGTGTCCAGGAACATCTGCCAGCGTTATGGCTAGACCCTCCCAAGACCAATGGGAGATTCCAAGAAGATTGTTGGAGAATAGCAGGCTAAGATTCTGTGGGACTTCAGATCCAGATGACAGGTAGGTACTGGCCAATTCGAAAGAATCGTGGTAATAGACAAGGACCAGAAGGCAGTGTGGTGACTAGATTAGCGAGTGGCACAAGTGCAGCAACATCAGAAGGAGAGGAATAATGAGAAGTGGAGAAGTACAGGGCCTGAAGCAGAACTAAGAGAAGTGTGGAAGTGAAGCAAGTGGTCCCAGTGGTGTTTAGGAGCAACGGCTGTGACTCGCCTAAGTGGGTTGAGGGGCTCCAACAGATCCCAGGAAAAACATCAAAGCTCTCTGTCCAGAAGAGTGCAGTGCTAGGAACAGCTAAGATACTGCGCAGAACCCTCAAACTCCCAGGCCTCTGGTAGAGGACCCGAGGTTGAGGAAGACACATATACACACACACACACACACACACACACACCCCTCAATACAGGGGTAACTCTGTGAAATGTAATGGCCTGTGATATACAGGAGGTGAGACTAAACAATCTAATGGTCTCTTCTGACCTCCAACTCTACGAATACAAATAATAATTTGGATAACCATTAGATATGCAAAATATTCTCAAATCTGCAAAGTTTAGCAAGAATGATTATTTGTCTGATATACTGGATTTGCGTTATTTGTCATTCAGTATTCTTATTTGAAAAAGATTCAAATACCATCAGAGAACAGAAACAACAACATATAGCTTGGATGACCTACCACACAACACAAATCACGATACCAGCTCTAGTTAGGTTCTTGCAGTCCTGATTTGTCATCACTGTCACTGTCAGCTCTCAATTCTAAGCGTTAACCACAGCTCTTGTAGTTGGTTGCCTCTTCCGCTATAGAAGAACCCCTGTAGTTTGTTTCATTGCCTCCTGTATAAACACATATTACCAGCAGGCTTAGGACAGGTTACCTGGCAACTGTCTGCAGCAAAGTTTCCATTTGCCTCAATTTTCATGCCTCTGCTATTCTTACCCAATCACTGGAGAGAAAATGAATAATGTTTCATTCTTCTTATAACTTGATTTATACCTTTTAAGAACCTTCAAAAGAGGCAGTATCTGATATAGACAGTCTCGTACACCAAATAGCCAAATGGAAAAAGACAAAGAACAGTGGAATAAAAATAAAAGCCCAAAAATATAGATAGGCTACAATAAAACAAAACTTCAACTACAGACACTTTCACAAGCACCAGTTTCTTAGAATAAGTTGATCTTCTCTCTTTCCAAAGAGGCCATTAGTCCATCTAGTCTGACCTTCTATATAACACAGACCATACAAGATGAACTTGTATTGATCTCAGTAACTTGTGTTTGACTAATGGATATATTCCATAAAGGCAACCAGTCTTGGTGTGAAGAGTTCAAGTGCTGGAGAATCCTCCACTTCCCTTTGTATTTTATTTCAGTGGTCACTTACCCCAATCTAGTTGAAAACTGGGACAGAACAGCTGAGTAGATAGTCCTCCAGCAGTGACCCATTCAACATTCTTATGGCTGCCTTTGCACATGTGGGCCCACCAGCTAATTTAAGGTAAGTAGAGCTGGCTGGGAAACAGGTATGCAATCCCAGGAAAAATTTTCAAAATATTTTCCAATCCTAAATTGGGACAAAGTTAAAATCTTGAAATTTTTCATACAATGAAAATCTTTATATAATTTTTTTAAAAAAAGGTGAGGATCATTCAAAATAATTTTATTTCATTCATTTTGAAAAGTTTCATTCATTTTTGACCATCTAAATTTTTTTTACTATAAATTAACTGTTTTGAAATAAGTTCTTTCAGACCAAAAAACTAAAATTTGCAATGTCAAAATAGGATAGTTTAGCAATTTTGAATTTTTTTCCAAACAAATTTGAAATTTGTTGGACTCAACCCTTTTCCATGAGAAGTTTTGGTTATGATGAATAGATATGTTTCAGTAGGAAAACATTCTGTCAAAAAATTCCCAGCCAGTTGTAAAGGTAAGGTTGAAGTCCCAGTCAAAAGGCCTTCAGAGGAGGAGCAGTCTTCAAAAGACAGTAAACAAAGGGAAGTTTACTTACAAACTTGGTTGTTTATTCCCCAAGTTCAGTTATTACCACGGCATTCACTAGGAACTTCACTATTGTGATTGATTTGACATGGAAAGTGCTCATATATAATGATCAGTGGGCAATATGTAGGTAGACAGATTCTATATTTATGTCCACCTTTAATGAGGATCATCAAGCTCAGAAGGAATCAAATCTCCCTTGACATATACTATGGGAACCTCTTCTAGGAACATTTCCTCTGACCCTGCCTTTCCCAAAAAGCTTCTCTAACCATTTCACTTATAACAGGGAAAGCCTGCCTGGGTAAAGTTATCCTCTTCTCTAAGTGGTTTAGGTCTCTCTTCATCTACTGCTTTTGCAGGCGGTATTGGCACTACAATATGTAAGTACCATGAGGATGCAAAATGTAACACTGTACTCACAGATGCACCTCCACTGCTTGATCTCAGAGCTTGCTAGAGAAAGACCATAACTAAAACTCTAGTTCTGAACACACAAACCTCTGAAGACATTCAGATACAGATCTAAATCTGAATTTTACTGCTGGCTCTTATATTTATTAATGGGCCAAAACAAAATCTTGGATTCAAGCAATCAAATGCTGTGGTTCATTTTTTTTTTTTTTAATGAAAATCAGTCTCTCTCCTGGTTCACATCTATTTGTTTTCACAATGACGACAGAAATGGAACCCACTGCAAAATGCAAAGATTTTTTTTTCCTGCTGCTCAATAACACATTTTCAATGTTATAACAAACTCTCATCAATTAGTGTCTCTCAGCTATTGTAACAATGGTAGAGGATAATAGACACCTTATTTTTATCTTTTCATTTTTATCCCAATTATTCTTTTTTTTAAAAAAAATTATATAGTGCCACAATCAAAGGAAATGTGCCAATGCCATTGTTATTATGATAATAAAACTATTGTTAATTGAATGTGCATTCTTCCAGAATGACAATTAATTCAATTAAACTTCAGACAACTCCCAAATATCTTGTCTTATCTAGGTCTACAACTGCATAGATTAGGAGAAGGGTTAAAAAACAAAGTACCCCTTTTGCTCCAGTATAAGAAGCATTGAAGAAAAGGACGTCCTAAAACTAATTCCATTAACAACCATTATGCTCCAACTTTATCTGTGTTAGGTACCCACTCTCTCACTGGTTTATATTGGGATCTAGAATAGCAGAAGCCCATAATCTTAAGGGGCTGTTACCACATTTCACATGGGCAAGTCCTGCCTTTGATTAAAGCTGCATTCTCTTTTAGGAAACAAAAGTGAATCTGCCCTGGGTGAGGTGCATATAAAAAAATCACTTCTACACACATAATTACCTTCACCACTACATAGTAACTATCCTGTCTTGTGAGAGCCCTGCAACAGATCATTGCCCTGGTGCCATTCACCTGCCTATTATTCTCCAGGGGAAACCAAAATTCTCCCTGGCCTTTATGGTGGTGGATCTGTGATTGACAGTGTTTGTGGTCCCATATTAAATTATTTGTATAGACAAATCAGATTTTTTTCATATTTTCTTCCCCTTTATAGTGATATATCAATCATTAATAACTTAGCTTAATTACTACTATATGGAAAGTTTGAAAGCTCTGCTTTATTTGATTGTTAAGATGATTTTGGACTATGAAAAGACCGACAAAGATGTTAAATTTCTTCAAGGAACTCTTTTAAATTTAATTTTAACTCAGTCTAATGAATGAATTTACTCTTAGAAAATTCATTCTGTACTCAGGGCAAAATGCAGTAAGTCAGGATGGATACAATTTTTCTCATTCATAACAAAGATATTGAATCATTGCTTTAAATGCAAAATGGAAATCAAACTGAGCTATGAAGCTACAACTGATGCTTCGAAAGTAGCTTGGGATTTAGTACGTCTCTTACTTATAAGAGTAATAGAAAGCAGAAGTACCCAGAGACTTAAAATATAGATTTCTGATTCACACTTCTAAGTATATCCAAAGGTTTAATACATCTGATCCAACTAACACCAAGATAATGAAGAGAACTCCTACGGTTACTCTATTTAGTTATTTTCTAAGTTTTTATAGAAGATAAACAGAATTGTGGACAGTACAAATTATTTTATTATAGACAGGAAAATACAAAGTGACAAACAGAACAGATAGAGGGAAGCAGCGAAGACTGAATGGATCTGGGCTGCTTTTGGAGTGAAGGAAGCACTTTGCAGCTTGAGTCTGAGGCACATGGAGACTCGTTCAAGCAATTAATCTTGTTCATAAATGCAAGCTAAGACATTACTGGGTAAGTTTTCAGAATCAGAGCACATAATTCTGAAAGCAATTATGATGACTCATTTACATGTACGATAATGGCATGTGAAAATGCAGCTTTATAATTCAACACGCATTTCTGAATCCAGGGTGAAATCCTGGCTCCACTGAGGGGTATTGCAAAACTCCCATTATCTTCAGTAGAGCTCATGATTTCAACCCAGACCACTACTCTGTTTTTTAAAATTGTACCCCGCCCCCCCCCGCCCACACACACACACTTTGTTTTCAAATGTATAAAGACAAGCACTTAAGTAAGCACTTAATTTAGGGCACATTTAGATCCAGAATTAGCTTTCTACCTGAATAATTTGACTTTGATTGGCTTATATACTTTTAGCAGCTCACTTTTAAAATAAAAGTTGTATTTATACAGAGAGCAAATACATCTTGCAACAGTAATTAGCCATTGACTTCTGCAATACCTGGTATAATGTTCAGACCGGAAACACTCTCATGTATGGGAATAAGCTTTACCAAATAAGCTAGGGAGGTTAAACCAGTGTAGTTACAGTGGAGACAAGGCCAATGTAATAGAGTGGGAGTGACTGGTTGGGAGAATGTGCTGAATTAGCATCAGAACACTGAACAGGGAAACAAAACAGTATAGATCATTTCTAAAATTATATGGAATTGTTGTGGTTTTTAAAATCCAGAACTCTCTGTGATAAAGTATTGGTGATTTGGAACTGAACAATTCATTGATTGTGCTCTAGGGGCCTGATCCATTGAAATTAGTGAGCCCTACATTCCTAACAATTTTCTGCACTGGAATAAGATGGAATTTATGAAGAACATGAAGCTGCATATGAAAGTTTGGATTTTTAAACAAGTTCTGTTGCTCCTGGAAACGTGGGAAAATACCTCATTTAGAGCTAGTTCTACTGATATAGCACATTTTCTCTTCTTGTCTTCCCTAATTCTTGTGTAACCAAGGAACCATGTTGCCTCAGCTAATGCTGATTGTTTCACCTATCTGAAGTCATAAACCATTTTTTTTTATATTCACAATTAGTTGCTGTAGAGATTATTCTAGTGTCACAGAGGTTTAAAGCTTCAAGGACCTGATTTAAAGCCAACTGCAATCAATAAAGTCTCTGATCGCACCAAAGGACTTTGGATCAGCTTTAAATGAGGAACAAGCTGCAGGGGTGGATTAACTCTTAAGAAACAAAAGATCAGTGTTCATTGCAAATATAATCAGTTAGGAGAACAAAGAAGAGAAACAGGCTGGTCTACACTACGAGTTTACACGTTTAGCAGCATTAAATCGAATTAACCTGCACCGTCCACACAACAAAGTCATTTTGTCGACATAAAGGCTCTTAAAAATCGATTTCTGTATTCTTTCTGATGAGGGAGTAGCACTGAAAATTGACATTGCTGGTTTGATTAGGGTTAGTGTATACACCATTCGACAATATTGCCTCGGAAGCTATCCCACAGTGCACCATTTGACTGCTCTGGACAGCAATCTGAACTCGATGCATTGCGCAGGTAGACAGAAAAAGCCCTGGAACTTTTGAATTTCATTTCCTGTTTGTCAAGCTGGGGCTGATCAGCACAGGTGACCATGGAGTCCCAGAAGAACAAAAGAGCTCCAGCATGGACCATACAGGAGGTATTGGATCTGATTGCTATATGGGGAGATGGATCCATGCTATCAGAACTCCATTCCGAAAGATGGAATACCAAAACATTTGAAAAAATCTCCAAGGCCATGATGGACAGAAGCCACAACAGAGACTCAGCACAGTGCCGTGTGAAACTTAAGAAGCTGAGACAAGCATACCAGAAAGCCAAAGAATCAAATGGACGCTCCAGGACAGAGCCGCAGACATGCTGCTTCTATGCTGAGCTGCAGGTAATTCTGGGGGGGGGGCCGCCACCACTACCCCATCCCTGTCTGTGGACTCCGATGATAGGCTACTCTCAGTCACCATGCCTGAGGATTTTGCAGACGGGGAAGATGATGAGGAGGAGGACGATGACGACGAGGTTGGGGAGACCACACAGCACACCATTCTCCCCAACAGCCAGGATCTTTTTCTCACCAACTGAAATATCCTCCCAACCCTCCCAAGGCAGTATCCCGGACCATGAAGCCATAGAAGGGGCCTCTGGTGAGTGTACCTTTGTAAATATAAAATATGGTTTAATAGCAAGCGTTTTTTAATGATTAATTTTCCATGAGGACTTGGATGCATTAGTGGCCAGTACAGCTACTGGAGAAGTCTGTTAACGTGTCTGGGGATGGAGCGGAAATCCTCCAGGGACATCTCCATGAAGATTGCCTGGAGGTACTCTTTGCAGAAGGTTTCTGGGGAAAGCAGCCTTATTCTGTCTTCCATGCTAGGACACTTTACTATGCTAAGCTAGTAGCAATCTGGTATCATTGCATGAGAAAGCCTGGCAGCATATGGTCCCGATGTTTGCTGGCATTCAAGCAACATCTGTTCTTTATCTCTCTGTGTTATCCTCAGGCTGTTTGCCTGTGGCTGAAAATAAATCCTCTCCGCAGTTAGCCAAGTGGTGGGGGGAAGCACTGGCACTGGCTAGCAGGGTTATTCCCTGATATCAGCCACGTGGTGCGGGGAGGGTTAAAGGGGTTTGGTTTCTGCTGCTGCATGTTAACATGAAAACCACAGCCCTAAATGGACAACTCAGTGGGCTTTGCTTGGTATGGGAAAGGAGGGTGCTGCTGTTATGAAGGTTGCAGAAGCCAAAAGACTATGGCTTTCCATGGCCGCCTGCAAGCTGATTTCTGTTGCACAGTGTGTTTCATGTCTAAACACCAAAGCCACAGGCACTCAATATAAGATGCAGAAAAATGACCTTGTACTGAAATCACATGTGCTATGTAATGTGAATAGCGTTGTTTACTGTGAAAAAGTATAGCCATTGTTCTGTAAAATGTATCTTTTTAAATACTTTTCTCCATTTTTTCCTCCTGCAGCTACAAATGTTTCAAGCCTCCCTCCTCCATCCCAAAGGCTATCTCAGATAAGGCGATGAAAAAAACGCATGCACAATGAAATGTTCTCTGAGCTCATGCAGGCCACTTGCACTGAAAGAGCTCAGCAGAAAGGGGGAGGAACACAATAACACAGGACAGGAAAGCAGCCAGTGAACGTGAAGAGAGGTGGCAGCAGGAAGATCAGAGGATGCATGAAGAAATGCTGGGGTTACTGCGGGAACAAACGGACATGATGCGGCATCTGGTGGAGGTTCAGGAACATCAGCTGAAGAGACTGACACTGCAGCCCCTGTTTAACCACCCTGTCTCCTCCTCATGTTCCATAGCTGCCTCCTCACCCAGATGCCCAAGAACGCGGGGTGAGCGGGGTAAGCTCCAGGCACCCAGCTGCTCCACCCCAGTGGACAGAAGGCTGTCATTCAACAAGTATTGAAGTGGCCTCTTCCTTCCTTCCTCCCCTCCTCCTCCAACCCACACGGGCTATCTTGTGAGTTATCTCCCTATTTTAAAAACCATGTATTCTTTATTCATTGATTATAAAATGATAGTAACTTTATTTCCAATCTGTGATTGAAGGGGGGAGGGCGGTTTGCTTACAGGGAATTTTAGAATCAACTAAGGGGGTGGGTTTTCATCAAGGAGAAACTGACCCTGGCCAGTCATGAAACTGGTTTTCAAAGCTTCTCTGATGCGCAGTGCTTTCTGATGTGCTCTTCTAATTGCCCTGGTATCTGGCTGCATGTAATCAGACACTAGGCAATTTGCCTCAACCTCCCACCCCACCATAAACGTCTCCCCCTTACTCTCACAGAGATTGTGGAGCACACAGCAAGCAGCAACAACAACAGGATATTGGTTTCACTGAAGTCTGAGCGAGTCAGTAAACTGCACCAGCGACCCTTCAAACGTCCAAATGCACACTCTACCACCATTCTGCACTTGCTTAGCCTATAGTTGAACAGCTCCTTACTACTGTCCAGGGTGCCTGTGTACGGCTTCATGAGCCAGGGCATTAAGGGGTAGGCTGGGTCCCCAAGGACAACTATAGGCATTTCAACATCTCCAACAGTTATTTTCTGGTCTGGGAAGTAAATCCCTTCCTAAAGCTGTTTAAACAGGCCAGAGTTCCTCAAGACGCGAGTGTCATGAACCTTTCCCAGCCATCCCATGTTGATGTTGGTGAAATGTCCCTTGTGATCCACCAGTGCTTGAAGCACCATTGAAAAGTACCCCTTGCGGTTTATGTATTGGCTGCCTTGGTGGTCTGGTCCCAAAATAGGGATATGCATTCCGTCTATCACCCCACCACAGTTAGGGAATCCCATTGCAGCAAACCCATCTACTATGACCGGCACATTTCCCAGAGTCATTACCTTTGATAGCAGCAGCTCAGTGTTTGCATTGGCTACTTGCATGACAGCAACCTGCACAGTAGATTTGCCCACTCCAAATTGATTCCTGACTGACCAGTAGTTGTCTGGCATTGCAAGCTTTCAGAGGGCTATTGCCACTCACTTGTGAACTGTGAGGGCTGCTCTCATCTTGGTGTTCTTGCGCTTCAGGGCAGGGGAAAGCAAGTCACAAAGTTCCATGAAAGTGCCCTTACGCATGCGAAAGTTTTGGAACCACTGGGAATAATCCCAGACCTGCAACACTATGTGGTCCAACCTGTCTGTGCTCGTTTCCTGGACCCAGAATCGGCGTTCCACGGCACGAACCTGCCCCATTAACACCATGATGTCCACATTGCCAGGGCCCACGCTTTGAGAGAATTCCGTGTCCATATGCTCATCACTTTCAATACTGCGCTGCCGTTGCCTCCTCGGCTGGTTTTTCAGCTTCTGGTTCTGCATAAACTGCATGATAATGTGTGAGGTGTTTACAATGTTCATAACAGCTGCAGTGAGCTGAATAGGCTCCATGCTTTCCGTGCTATGGCATCTGCATGCAAAAAAGCGCAAAACTATTGTCTGCAGTTGCTCTCACGGAGGGAGCAGTGACTGATGACTGTAGCTATCCCATAGTTCCCGCAGTCTCTGCCAACCATTTGAATTCTGGGTTGAGCTCCCAATGCCTGATGTGGCAAAAACATTGTCACGGGTGGTTCTGGGTACATGTCGTCAGACCCCCTCCTCCACCGTCCCCAGTGAAAGCAACAGGAAAAAATTGTCTCTCACCTTTTTTCACTGTCACCGTATGTCTACTGAATGCTGCTGGCAGACGCAGTACTGCAGCGCTACACAGCAGCATCCCCTTGCCTTGCCGACAGTGCAGGCTGATTGGTAGCCGTCATCGTCATCCCATGGGTGCTCTTGGCTGCCCTCGGTGAGCTCTGTCGGGGGCACCTGATAAAAAAAGGGAATGACTTCAGGTCATTCTCTCTTTAAGTTTTGTGTAATGGAGACTCAGTCCTGCCTGGAATATCATGTGAGCTGGAGGCTTCTTCCTCAGGCTGCTCTCCTATTTGACAGCACCATATGGTTGCACCTACCCCAGCCTAACCCTTGCTCTCATGGCTCATGAAGCCTGGGCAGTAGTAAGGAGCAGTCCAACTGAAGGCTGAGCAAGTGCAGAATGATGGTTCACTCTACTTCCCTATAAGCCAACCGCCCTCCCCTCTCCCCTTTGATCTCTGCTTGCAGAGGCAATAAAGTCAGCGTTGTTCCAAATTCATGCATTCTTTATTACTTCATCACACAAATGGGAGGGATAACTGCCAAGCAGCCTGGGAGGGGAGGGGAAGGGGAGGAGGGAAGCAACAGGTGAGGTTGTTGTATGGGCACCTCCTAGAATGGCATACAGCTCATAATTTCTGCGGGATATCTGGGGTTTTGACCAGGAGAGGCCACTTGTACACCTCTACCCCGATATAACGCGATCCTCGGGAACCAAAAAATCTCACCGCCTCATAGGTGAGACCGCGTTATATCGGGTTTGGTCCAATACGGCATACCGGCAAGAGCTGGTATGCCATGTCAGGCTGGACCAGCTTCCCCGGCGGTGATTTAAAGGGCCCGGTGCTCCAGCCACTACGGGAAGCCCCGGGCCATTTAAATCACTGACGGAGCTCCACCAGTGGGGCTTGGGCAGGGATTTAAAGGGCCCAGAGCTCCCCGAAGTGGTTGGAGCCTCTGGCCCTTTAAATCACTGCCTCAGCCTGGCTGCCAGAGCCCTGGCGGGGATTTAAAGGGCCCGGTGCTCCAGCACTGTGGAGAGCCCCAGTCCCTTTAAATCACTGCCAGAGCTCTGGCATCAGGGCTCAGGTGGGGATTTAAAGGGCTTGGGGCTCCCCGCAGTGTCCAGAGCTCTGAGCCCTCTCAGTCACGGCTGGAGCTCTGGCAGCAGGCCTCAGATGGTGATTTAAAGAGCCCAGGGCTCCACACAAATTCGGATATAACGTGGTAAAGCAGCAGGGCTTGGGTGGCACTTTAAAGGGCCAGGGGCTCCCCGCTGCTTTACTGGCTTGCGTTATATCCAAATTTGTGTTATATCAGGTTGCGTTTTATCGGGGTAGAGGTGTATCTGTGGTTCTTTAGTAGGCTTGCCTGATATTCTCCATTAGCTCCATTAGACAAAACTTAAAGAAGACAATGACCTGAGGAGTCATTCCCATTTTTGTCCAGGTGCCCCTGACCGACCTCACCAAGGCTGGCCAGGAGCACCCATGACAGCAGCAGATGGTACAGTATGACTGGTAACTGTCATTGCCAACTTAGAAAGCAGCAGATGGTACAATATGACCGGTAACTGTCTTTGCTAACTTGCAAAGACAAGGAGCTGCTGCTGTGTAGCACTGGAGTACTGCGACTGTCAGCAGCCCCCAGTAGACATACGGTGACAGTGAAAAAAGGTTGAACGGGCTCCAGGCTTGCTGTGCTATGGCGTCTGCTCAGGCAATCCAGGGAAAAGGGCGCGAAGTGATTGTCTGCTGTTGCTTTCATGGAGGGAGGGTTGACTGACAACATTTACCCATAACCACCCGCAACAAGTTTTTGCCCCCATCAGGCATTGGGAGCTCAACCCAGAATTCCAATGGGCAGCAGGGACTGCGGCAACTATGGGATAGCTACCACAGTGCACCGCTCCGAAAGTCGATGCTTGCCACAGTACTATGGACGCACACTGCCGAATTAATGTGGTTAGTGTGGACACGTGCACTCCACTTTATATAATCTGTTCCCAAAAATCCACTTCTGTAAAATTTAAGTAATTTCGTAGTGTAGACATACCCAAAGATAATCTAGGTACAAAGAAGCAGGATTGTTTCTGAGCAGAATGTTTTTCATGAGGTATCAGCTGCTCTTTTAACTGTAAACAAAAATTTCAGGTGTTTTTAGATTCACTTTTGTATTCTTAGGTGCACAGTGACAGATCTTACCAAAAACAGATATCAGATTTGCTTTCATTTTCTTTTTGTCACTTGTCTCCCTTTTCATACTCTTTAGAAAGGAGCAATTTTTAACATCTCTTAGAGGAGAAAATCTTAAAAACAAAACAAAACAACCTAGAAACAGGTGGCAAATAGCAGAAAATCTCCCAGGCAGATGTCAGGCTCTGAAAAGTTCCTTTGTAAGTTCATGGCAAAAAAACCTTTGGCTCAAGACAAGCAATTGCCTCACAAAGGCAGGACATGGGAAACCCTGCAATAAAATAATAGATTGATACCAACCAAACAACTCTGAAGAATGAGTTAATAACCAGCAGAGTGATGGCCAGTAAAACCTAGTGATCATGGGAGGTGGATTTAGCCCCCTTTGGGAAAGCTAGTCCCCTGGCCCTGCCCCTTCTGTGGGGGCTTCCCCCTGCTGCTCCCCCCATGGGCAAAGCAGCCCCAGACTGGCAGGAGCTGCCCCAGCCACACTCCTGAGACCCCAAGGCACCCTGCAGGAAAAGCTCTGGTCTCTTCCCGAAGAACCTGAGCTTTTGATATGCACCGTGCAGGATCTGGGGCAACTGAGGAGATGGTATGTGCTTTTCAGATTTCTGGGTTCATCAGTAATCTCCCTGGAATCTTTAGCCTCCCCTGGCCTATTATACCCGCTGCCTATGCTAGTGATTGGATAGAGGATATTTAGGGCCTGATCTAAAGCCATTTGAAATCAATAGGCAGACTGCACAACTTCAGGGTGCTTTCAGATCAAGCCCTTAAAATGGCTCTAAGTGGAAATCTTTGAAATAAGTTTTGTAGTTCTGCAGATGATCCTCATATTTGCTGTATATTTCTTCCTGCATTCTTTAATGAATAAAAGGATCTTTGCGTGAGAACCTGTTTGTTCCTCATTTGCAGGCCTCTTGCTGGCATTATAATTCTTTCCATGTTAACCCACAGTGATATCGCAAACAGAAATTTTGATTTTATTTCCTGCTAGCTACACTATAACATCTGTGTCATCTCCTACGCACAAGTATGTAGGGAGAGAATGAGTCCTCATTTAAGGGGAAGACTGTCATGCTGATAAACTCTGAACTAAAAGTTTGTGGTTTCTTCCAGGCCACAGCAACACTACAAACTTTGATTAAAGAAAATTACGTAGGCCTACAACTGCCAACGTTTGAGTGAGCATACTTGGCTGCTGGCGTCGGCGCTGCACATACTCACAAGCAGGGATGGGCTCCATATGTAGGTATCCCCATATGCCTCACACCATTGTGTAGTGCAAAACCTTTTGGGAATTTCTCGCAGTGTTGTTGTGGTGTAGACATAAGTCACCTACAGTTCTCTGGGAGCTAGGGGTCAAGTTGACAGCATGCTACTTTCTCCTTCTCATAATGCCACCTATATCGCACAATTTTTGCATTTGGCATTCACAGAGCAGTTGCAGCTGGTGAAGCATCACTTCTGGGCCCAAGAAACTAGCCCAGGTGGGTGGAATCACATTGTAATGCAGGTTCATGACAAGTATGGCTGCAGAACTTTTGGATGCAAAAGGCCACATTCCTAGATCTGTGTGCCGAGCTTGCTCCAGTCCTCCTTAGATGGACACCAGAATGAGAGCTGCACTGACAGTGGAGAAGCGAGTGGCGATTGCACTATGGGAAGTTGCAATACCAGATTGCTACTGGTCAGTAGTAAATCATTTTGGGGTTGGAAAATCCACAGTGGGGCCATTGTCATGCAAATGTGTAGGGCATTAATCATCTCCTGCTACACAGGACTGACATGCTTGGCAATGTGCAGGACACAGTGGGTGGATCTGCAGAAATAGAAGCTTTGGGTGTTTCTAGGAGCTATGCAGTACTTGCTGTATGTTTATAAATGAGTGTCTGTTTTCCCAAACCTATTAAGTTCCATGGTGTTTGCTGTATACACCTCTACCCTGATATAACGTGGTCCTCGGGAGCCAAAAAATCTCACCACCTTATAGGTGAGACCGCATTATACTGGGTTTGGTCCAGTATGGGTTTGGACCAGCTTCTCCGGCGGTGATTTAAAGGACCTGGTGCTCCAGCTGCTGCAGCTCTGGCTGCGGGGCTTGAAGCAGCAGCTGGAGCCTCTGGCCCTTTAAATCACCACCAGAGCTCCAGCAGCGGGGCTCGGGCAGTGATTTAAAAGGCCCAGGGCTCCACACAAATTCAGATATAATGCAGTAAAGCAGCAAGGCTCAGATGGTGCTTTAAAGAGTCCGGGGATCCCCGCTGCTTTTCCACATTATATCTGAATTTGTGTTATATCGGGTCACATTCTATTGGATAGAGGTGTATTTACAAGTATTATGTGCTCTGAGTAGTGCTAGGTATTATGCAATATTTCTGTGAAGTAATAGAAATACATTTCTATTTTTGGAGAATAAAATTATTAAGTGGCAAAAAAGTGCAGAAAAATCATGTGCAAAAGCCGCAGGCAATGCAATACAAACTTTTAACATAAATAAATGGAGTGCAACTTTAAAATTGGAAAGGCAGCGAACATTTCTGCCCATTTCAGTGTACTAATGTCATCCTGTGTGACTATACAGATACCAGCCATGGGTCTCACAGCTCACTGGATGTGAAACTGTGGTTTTCCTTGCTGTCCTGGAATGTTAGGGGTAAGGATGTGGCCTGTGACATCACGTGGTATGGTGGGCAGCATAGAAAGCTGCTACCATGGCATTCTCTAAGGACTGAGTCTGGGATTTTTAGACCTGTAGGTCAACCATTTCTCTTTGCTGCCTCAGACCCATTATGTCCTGGTGCATCTTCCCCTCCTTTTTCTGATGGGACTTATGGGCCTCTTTCCTGTCTGCCATGCTGGCCTTCCAGGCTCTTTGTTCATGGTCCAACAAAGCCATGGCTTGCAGGATCACACTGAACATGTCCTCCCTAATCCCCATCTTTATCCTCCTCCTCAGAGTCAAGCATTCTGTGAGTGTGGACAGGTCAACCCTGAAGGCAACAAAAGCAGAAGCTACTGATAAAGATAGACAGATGTATCATGGGATTTACAGTCACAAGGGAAGGGGAAAAAAGAAGCTTTAAAACTTCCTTCCCTTATTCTCATGAAACTTTTAATAAGATACTCTTATTGACACTTCAGTTTTGGATTGTCTCTGCACAGCACTCCAGTACCTGCCGGGGTGAGTATGGCCTGCCAGGGCAGGGGGGGAGAAATTTCAGTTGAATGAAACAATATAATTTCAGCCCCTATTCCATGGGCACAAGTATAAGCCAATGCTGCTGAACACTGGCACAAGTTTGCACAGGGAGTGGTGGTTTTAGCTAAAGTCTCACTCCTGAGGCTAACAAAAGGCACAGAAAGCACAGCTGTTACTGGTGTCCTGAAGCTGCCCAAAGCTGTATGCTAGTAGACTGTTCACTGCAATGGTGCCAGCTGAATTCATTGCAGAGTGGCATGGGAAAGTGTCCTACCACAGAGGAAGAAATGAGGCTGCCGTGCCTAGAAACCTTCAGGAGCGGATTGCAGAGCATCGGTCTGAAAGCTGTACCAAGATCTCTCAAGAGATTACACAAATAAACAAACTGCTCTTCATGCACCACCTAACCCAACAGGGGAATGAAAAGCAGTTGCCAACTCCACCTCTTTGTTGTACTGCTACCTCTTCTCATACAAGTAAAACAAAAGTTGATGAAAAGTCTATGTCTGTGTCTTGTTAACTCAGGCATCATCTTTACATTTAAACATTGCATACACATACCTAAGGTCCCTTCCCTTCATTGGGTTCATTCATGCTCAGCTGGCAGGACTGGCTAGACTGTACTGGAGATCCTGGCTTGTGGCATGACTGGGTCCCACCAATGAATCTCTTCCCTCTTCCTCCTTGCTGTTCATGGCAGGGGTCTCTGTCTCAGGCTCCTCCAAAGTACCCATGGTAGTCTATGGGGTACTTGTGGGGTCTCTGCCAAGTGTGGCATGCAGTTGATTATAATAGTGGCAGGTCTGTAGCTCAGCTCCAGATCAATTATTGGCCTCCCTGGCATTGTGGTATGCCTGGCACAGTTCCTTCACTTTCACACAGCACTGTTACTGATCCCTGTCATACCTCTTTGCCTGCATCCCCTACATAATCTTTTCATAGATGTTCACATTTCTACAACTGGCCCATAGCTGTGCTTGCATAGATTTTTCATCCCGCAGGCCCAGAAGATGCAATACCCTGTCTAGTCCAGGACGGAGCGTATCTAGTTCCTCTCTGAGTGTGGAGCTGGGGTGGTTGGTTGGGCAATTGCACATAAAAAGGGAGAGCTGCTGGACATATTCATCAAAGCGGGCAATCAGGAAAAGACATTTCAAAAATATGCTGAGGGGCGTAGTTTCCAGTCTCCATAACCCATGGGCAGTGGAGTTTATAACTATGACCAGGCTGGTCCCTGTCACAAGGACTAGTGCATTGTGGGACAACCTCTGGAGGACACAGGTCATGCAATATATACTCTTGCACTGTGTTGACCTCAGCTGATGGACCATGCAGTGACAAGGTTCTTAAATTGGCTGGAGACAAATTTTACAAATGCACCAATAGGTTAATGCAAGGCGACTTATGTCAGACTTACTTCGTAGTGCACACTAGACCTCCATGTGGCATTTGCTTATTTTACATTGTGAAAAATGTGTCTCACTGGTGAAAATAGCAAAATGATGCCCTTCACTAGGTCTGCATATTCTTGAGAAAACATGCACAATTCCCAGGTTTTCTGTGCAGCAGATGCCATAACGGAAGGTGCTGCACTACAGCTCCAGTTACTTTGCCCTATATGGTATTTGATTTGCATTAGACACATCTCCTTTGAGTTCTTATACTGCCACTGTGTGACAGTAAACAGTAATGCATATACAGATGGCCATAGCTGAACCATCTTCTCTGTCAGGTGAGAACTCATAACCAGATGATGGTTAACTTATCACCATTATTATTATCTGTATTACCATAGTAATTACCAGCCATGGACAAGAACTCCCATTCAGTTAGCCTCTGTACAAACATTGAGCAATTCAGCTCTCAGCCCCTGCGGTTAGGAGGAGATAAGGAGAAATGAGGACTCCAAGGGGAGAGAGAATATGAGAGGTCAGCCAATAGGGTAGCAGGCGAGAGAAAAAGAGAAACACCCACAGGGTAGACCTAGAGAAGCCAGGAGAGAACAGAAGAACAAAGGGACACCAGGAAAAGGAATTCCTACACAGTGCTCTTCCCATTATTCAAGGATAAGGGTGAAAAGACCCAATGCTGTCCTCTGACCTGTTGCTAACAGCAGACGGGTGACTAGTTTTTTCTGGGTGTCTCCAGAACCGAGCCCTCAAAAAGCCCAAGGTCATATTTGCATACATGTGAATATAAATTCCTACCCTCATTGCCCCAATGGCAAATGAAGCATATTTCATCTCTGTATCCTCGGGGCAGATGACAAATGTACTCCCTCCCCCACACACAGTAGCCACAGGGCAGCTCATTCACTGTCTGTGTGAGGCTATGCAACTCCCTCATTCATCCTCTGGGTTTCTCTTCTCTCTCCCTCTTGAGTTCCCTCATCTTACTGTTAATATCATTATTCATCATGTATTAAATGGTAGCATCCAAAGACCTCTGTCAGGATCAGGGCCCTGTTATGCTGGGAGCTGGACAAATATGAAGAGACAGTCCCTTCTCTGGAGGGCTTCTTCCTCTATTTCTCTGTTCCCTCTCCCTTATGTCTAAATCCCTGTTAATTATATCCATCCAATATTGTCTCCTGTCCTTTCCCTTCTAGCTTGCTGCCCTCATTGTTTATGTTCCCGAGAGGTCTCTTGTCTTTGTGTCCCCTCTTTGAGAACTAGAGACTGAAGTGGGAGATGGGGATCAGTGTCGTTGATCTTGTCTCCTCCTCATATGCATCCACTGCAGGCTGTGTGGCTGGCCAGGGAAGGGAGAGGGGAAGTTCCTCTGGCCTGCCCAACCAGCAGCCAGAAAAACCTCTAATGACAGCCAGTAGGCAAAGCACTTTCAAGAAAAACCACAAAAGAGCCAGAAACACTGCAGTAGGAAGGGCTGTGTGCAGCCAGAGTTAAGATCAGAAAGCTGGAGCCTCCAGCCAGATGCAGAAGTTAGATAGCTCTCCGTTCCCCCTTCTAACCTCCCTACTGTTACCCAGGGGGAATGAAAATGAAGAAAACCCTTCAGCTCCCCTCCCAACATCCTTCCAGTGCCCAGTGGACAATATGTGAAGAGAAGTTCCCAATCTCAAAGGACCCTGACCTGGTACCTCTCCTCCTACAGATGCTGACACCTACCTGAACATCCAGAGGGTCCCTATCCCAAAATATTTCACTCACTTTGGAAATCTCTTGGTGGGCCTGGAAGCCATTAAGTCTTTTCAGGCATTGCCAGCTCTCATGAGTCTCACAATACTTGATGTTTTTCTTAAGGCACCCAGCTCCTAATGGTTCTAATCAAAGCAGATAAAAAGAATCCAACATATATATTTTTTAAATCTCATGATTTTTAAACCAATCTCCTATTTTTGGGGCCTGACCAATTGAATGTTTGAGGTTAGCAATAGAATCACAGAAATTATGACAGGAACGGACCTCAATAGGTCATCTAGTCCAGTCCCTACACTGGGGCAGGACTAAGTATTATCAAGACCATCCCTGGCAAGCATTTGTCTAACATGGTCTTAAAGATGTCTAATGATGGAGATTCCACAACCTCTGTAGATAATTTATTCCAGTGCTTAACCACCTTTAAACTGTTAGAGGAGCTTTACCTAGGGCGAAGGATTTAAAGTGATGCTAATTTCCTGGAAGTAGTAAGTTTTCACCCTATGCCATTTTGTATTTCTGTTGTTTGGCTAGCACTCTTTGGATCTCACTCCCACTTCCTGGACCATCCTTGGAGCAGATCTGCTGATAGAAGGGGCAAACATACTCAGTCTTATTTTCACACTCATTGTTGTATAATCCTTCTGCCTGTCTGAGTTGGCAGGAACAAGGGCCGGGTTCAGTATCTAGGGGTTCCGTTTCAATATCGCAATGCAAAACCGGCTCGAGCCCCCACCCAGTGACCTGGGACAAGTACATACCACCACCTGAGCACCTCTAAGAGGCAATACTTCCCCTTTCGCAAACACAGAGTCCGAGTGCAGCAAAATCTTTTTAATAAAGGAGGGAAACAATGTAGCATTATGTTGGGGAAACACCACAAACAGGATTCATAACACAAACCAGGAGCAAAAGATCCACTCCCAAGTAAGTTTGGCAGTGTCCTTTTCCCCTCAGGGTCTTAAGTCCAGCAACCCCAAAATCACCCAAAAGTCCAACAACCCAAAAGTCTCTTTCCCTGGTCAGTGCAGCCCCAGAGTTCAAAAGTTTATCTGCAGAGTTTTACCTCCCGTGAATCCTGGGTGGAAATGGGAGGAGGGGGGCGCAGGGGTGTTAAGGGGCACCTTACGTGGTCCGAGACCAACTGCTCTGCCTCTCCGTGGGGTTCTGCTGCAGCCTTCACTGCAAGCCACTCTGCTGCACCAGCCATCCCGTGAGCTATTCCAGCCATCCCGCAAACTGCTCTGCTCTGCCAGCTGCTCCACTCCACCAACCATCCCGCAAACTGCTCTGCTCCACCAGCCGCTCCACCCGACTCCACTTCACCAGCCATCCCGTGAGCTTCTCCAGCCATCCCGTGAACTACTGTGCTCTGCCAGCCTCTCAGCAATATATCTTCAGCACACACCCCCCCACACTTGGTGATTTCAGCTCTTAGTAATTTTAGCTCTTTAATGATTTCAGCTTGTATTAGGGGAGCCTCAGTGCTGGTGCACCATTGGCCCAAAGTGAATTCAGTTCAGCAGCCTGTAACTAGAATCCTAATGGAATCAAAATTAGCTCTGATATTCCACAGTGGAGAGAGGAGGAGATGCAATTGCTGTTTCAGGCCCGCAAAGGGGGCCCATACCATCCAGTAAAATGCCTGTCCCCAGCCTCTCTCAATTCACTGGGTTTTGGACCCCATCTCCCTTGTCTAGCAAGTGCTACTTAGTTGATAGTGAGTCCCTCTATCATAAAACAGTTCCACTGTCATTGATTCAGGTAATCAGGGTAACACCACTTTATTCTTCCTGCACCAATAACAGAGAAACTGGGGATCCCACAGCAGCCAAAGTGATCATTTGGACTGCTGTGGGCTCATGCTAGGTGGGGTGGGTGTGCCTATGCAAATAAGGTCAGCCCCTGGAGTTCTTTTCCACAACTTGCCACAATTCACCACCAGATGTTAGGGCAGAGCTAATCCTGACTCTGCTTACACTTGCTTATTCTATTCTTGCACATTATCACCACACTATAGGGACTATTCCTCCTGCTGTCTCCAACAGATGATTAAACAACACACTAAACTACAAGCTAGGATGCTAGGAAATCTGCTATAGCCCAGCACTTTGTTGCAATGGTCCTGTACATTATGGTATTACTGTTAGTGAGTCACCCTTAAGAAAAATTGTGATGTACAGGGAAAGGTAAGAACGTGTATATGCATATGTCTGGCCACAGGAGGGCAGTGTTACCTACGCTTGACAGGGGTAGTGCCCTAGTGTAGCTGTGTGAAACATGCATCTTTACAATAAGAACCCCTATACCTAGTAAGAGTGGCTGTGTGAAAGGATTGAACAAACATATTCCCGCAGGGCACAGGCAAGTGGTATTCATGGGGTTCCAGTAACTGGCTGAAGCTTCTGTCTTTAAGGAAATTACTCCAAGCCATTGGTAATCAGAAGAGACTTTCCTTTTATATGGAAATAGCCTCTTAGAGAGACAGCAGAAAAAGTCAGCACCTCTTTACAGTGAATTTCTGCTCATAATGAACACTTATTTTCCATGTGAACACTTATTTCAGACATCCAGGAGCTCCAGAGACACCCAACGTGATTGAGAATTTATTCTAAAAACACCATCACGGGCCTCCTGAGAATGGCAGCAGAGTCCTGCTCTGAGCCTCTTCAGTTAGTTCTTGGACAACTCAGTGGTTCTCAATCTGTGGCCCATGGGCCACTTGCAGCCAAATCAGCACAGAGCTGTGGCCCATGTAACATCCCCAGGGCCATACTGGTAGAATTGGAGGCCTCCTACATAAGTTAACACACTGTGGTCCGCATATGCAGTCCACAATGGTAAATAGGTTGAGAACAACTGGCTTGGAGCAAGTCGGTCAGGTATTACCAGAAGGGGTTTCATGATGTCATTAAGACAGAGTTCTGCTCTGATCTCCTACCTCTAAAGTGTCCACAGCTCCAAAATGATACAGGCCAACAGACAACTCTTGCAACAAAGTCTTATTTAGATCATTGTTAAACATTTATCTGCTTTTCTTTCACTGGCAACAAGTGAGACCAAACTAGATTTTCAAGGTCATGTCTAAGCCCTGAAGCAACAGAAGGGATACAGAGGCTGGCATCAGGGACTCAGGACCATGGGAGCAGTCAGAGATAATAATGAAGAGGCCCAATTAGCTCTCTCCCCTAAATGTATCCCTATTTTTGGGAATACTCTTTATTTAACTGTAATATTTTCATGGCCATTGTAGCAGAAGCTGCCTTTCTAGTCATTTTTTTAATATAAATTAGAATATCATCAAATTTAGAGATGGGGAACACATATAAACCCCTTGCTCATGCCACTACAGGATTGTTCAGTACAGTATATTCTCTAGTTCCTTGTTCAGTCTAGTTGCCTCTTAAGCAATGAGATTTCACCACTTCCTTTAGAAAAGGTCAGTTAAAGAATTTTCTGAAAAGCAGCCTAATTTATCTGTTCCTTAAATTCATCACATCACACCTAATTATAACCCCCTGGAGCAACCCTAAACAATTCCTATGTACATTTTAAATACCTTGTAGTTAGAGATGTTGTTAGGTTGGGTTCACTTTCAGATGTTTTGTAACTACAAGAATCCATGCTGGTTTATTTCTCCTGGAGTTCTAAACAACTTCCAGTCAGAATGGTTTTTTTTCTCTTTTCCTAAGGGGCTTCCCACCTTTTCTAAGGGGTTTCCTGGGCAAGTGTATAAAAGGCTGCCCCGGACAGGGCCTCAGGGCTGTCCATATGAGTGGCAGTCAGGAATAGTCACGGGTCTTACCTGCAGGCATCTATCCACCCTGGTGGTAGAAGGGTTAGGGATTTTCTCCAACAGTTTCCTCACCTGTAAAAAGGAGAGAGAAAGAAGAAACAACATCTCCTAAGTGTCCCATCTGTTCTGCTTTCCTGTGATCCCAAAGGAACATCAAGGGACTCCTTGGAGCGCCTCTCCAAAGGCTTGCCATTAGCCAGAGGATTGAGGTCCCAAGCACCTGCTGTCACTTTGATCTATGAAGATTTTTTTAAATTTGTTTATTGGGTTGATTTTGAGGGGGTAATCACTGTATCGCACCATTTTGCTGTTTGTTCCCTCTTTTATCTGCCCCACTCTTTGTTATAAGCCCTTCAATACACTTTATTTGATTTTACTTTTATTAATTGACTCCTCATTATTTAGGGTGGGACGGGTCCTCTTTGCAGGGGAAGGGATCCTACCAGATGACAGATGCTGGACAGGGAGGCCAAACCTAGGGAGACAAAAAACATAAGGGTCTCTTGTCTTTATACACACACACATACTCTCCTCCTTTTGCCTTTCCGTCCTTTTTCCCTTCTAACAATGTCATTTGGCAAAGATACATTTCATTAATGGTATATGGGTCAAACAGTAAGTATTCATAGTCAGGATATAGTTTTCAACCCCAGGTATGTGAAATATTTGGGGATTCAAGATTCAGATCAGGATAACAACATAAATAATGCTTCCCAATAGGTCAACAAAAACCTGTGAGGAAAACCACAGAAAACACAAAGATCAACACCCCACCACCACCCCATCCAACCATGTATAGATCCCTGGGTACGGAGAAAGAGTATTGCTCATTCCTTAGGTGCGGAAGTAGCACATCACTATTTGTATTGTGGGTCCAAGGACAAATAAATTCAACTTCAGGGGGGAAAGCTACATACATGACTGGGATTTAAACTTGTGCAGATGCCACAACTCAACTATGCTAAAAATCCTCTGAGTCACACTAACTGGGGAGGCGAGCGCCAGCATTAGTGTCACCCAAAAGATGCGACATACAGCTTTGACCACAAGTGCGACCCTTCGGCCCAATCTGTAATTGGGTCCAGTGAAATAGCTGAGAAGAATTCAACAAGTTATGTCTCAGGACTATCCATGGAAACATTTGAGTGTCCATCCAATTCTTTCCTCTTTCTGCTCAGAAAGGGGGATAAACTTACTTCTGCCTACAGTCCCCATTGTAAGTACTCATTATTTCAACTGAGGCATCAAGGCCATCACCACAAATAGCACATAGATCAGTATCATTTCTAACAGGAGTCCAAAGGGGAAAAGATGGGTTTGCGGGCAGAGTTTGGGAGAATACCACTAACTCTTTATATTCATGCCACTAAAATGAGATGCTTCTCACAGTACCTTGTATAGATCTTCAAAATATGATTGGCCATTTTATTTCTTGGGAGTTTTGATCAGCAGGGCAATAGTTAACAATACTGACATTTAAAATATCATAATTATGCTTCAGAATCATTGAGATGAATTGGAACAGTTCAGACCTCTCAATGTGCAAAATGTACGTTTAGTGCGGGGTTTGCTTTGAGCAGGGGATTGGACTAGATGACCTCCTGAGGTCCTTACCAACTCTGATATTCTGTGATTCTAACAGGATTTCACTAGTTTTGCATTGATGTGGCATATCAGATGGTGATGTGTGTCTCATGTAGAGTGGATAAATATTAGATCTGATGATGGGAATTGTCTTGCAGTTCACCACTACATAATCTCTTCAACTGAATGGGTCCTGTATACTTCCAAAGAAGAATAATTTTCAATTTCATTAACTGAAACATCACGGACTACTCAATTTTCACATGTGTATTAGGACAGCAATTTCACAGGTTAATTATTTGCCACACAATAAATGTTCATTCTTCAAACTGCCTGAAGGAAGCACATCCTTCACCTTGAAAACAGATGGCAAAATTGGGGGAAACAAACATGCCAATACATGGAGAAATGCTACAATGATATCATTGTACATCAGACTTCTGACATAATTAAGGCCTTTTTCATATGCAAATTCTTTAGAATCGAGTAGCACTTCTATATGATGGTAATTTGGTGCTTTGTAAATGTCTAGACAATCAACAGAGATATCGCAGTGGAACCTGTGACAATGGAGACCACATACTAGATTTAATGAAATTTAAATCAGTATTGAACTGGACAGAATTTATAGAATATACCAGTAAAGGACTTTAATGAAACACTATGAGTTCACATTTTAACAGAGACACTGCTGAAGTTTCTTTGTCTTAAAATTAACCTTGTTGAACACTTATCTAATTTTGAAGCTCTACATAAAGGCTTCCAAACCAAGCTGGAGTTTTTAAGCTGATACCAGTTGCAGCGCAAAACTTAAACTGAAGCTTTAAATTCATTGCACTGCAGGGGGAAGTGACAATCTCCAATTCTTACTGCAACATGTAGTCTGATGGATCTATTAATCAAAGGGTAAAACAAATTGGATTTTAGCCGTGACCATATTAACCCTTAGTTTTAGTGTTTAGATTGGCCTGTTGAACGATTCGAAAGCAATCATGGTAGATTTGCTTCCTATCCTTTTCCATGTTCCTGCTGTTAGTTCAGATAAAGCAGTTTCCATCAGGCAGAGACACAAATTAAAAAGTAGAATTGAGTTAGAGTCTAAAAGTAGCCAGGGGCTATTCACCACAATAGGGAACCAAGCCTGAATGTTCTAAGAAATCACTAAATGAAAATACACTTTAAGTATATTCAGAAAACACCAATTTAAAGGTATGTCGCATCAGCACATCCATATTTAAATGGACAAGGGAAAACTATTTACCCATGTAACTGTTTCTTTGAGGACAATATCCTCACAGGACTTCCACTCTCAGGTCCCAAGCTTTGTCAGGAAAGCCTAAAGTGAGTTGGCTGCACCATGCCCACTCCACACACACATACCCATTCCAGTGGTGAGTGGAACGGCTCAACTGCCTCCACCAGTCAGTTCCCTTATCGAGTTAAAGGTTGAAGTGCTGATCAAGGCCAACCTGTGTTGTTAGCCGTAGAGGTTGTAAGCATAGCAGCATGTTCCCAGTCAGGATAAACACAAGGCAATACATGATATCTGTGACACATAACACTCCCTCTCAGGGCAGAGCCCCCAAATGAAAGGGAAGGGAGTCATTTTCCTTATTTTAGAGATACCATTACCCCAGGATTCTCACTCTTGAAGAGTAAGATCTGTAAGATTTCCCACAGGAACAAAGTAAGCACAAGCACAACCCTGGATGCTATGAGGAAGACTGAAGTCAACATAAAATACTTTGTTTTGTTGGTTGGCTAGTTTCTGTTCATCTGCTTCAGAAAGACGAACGCGTCTGACGAAGTGGGTATTCACCCACGAAAGCTCATGCTCCAAAACGTCTGTTAGTCTATAAGGTGCCACAGGATTCTCTGCTGCTTTTACAGATCCAGACTAACACGGCTACCCTTCTGATACTAGAGACCAAAGGATAATTCTTTGATAGAGGTTGAATCCAAGAAACAGAGTTTGGTCAATTTTGGAGCACAGACTTCTTGGCAACCTGCAATTGAAATGTCTCTGAGGAAGGATGCTCTTCCTTGGATAGGAAGAGACTCAAGATGGCCCATGAAGTTTAAAGTTAACCAACTCACAGCACTGCATAATGGACAGAGTCAGTTATCCAGATGTGCTCATCTCAGTGACAGCACTGCTCTGGGAACTGGTGCCAAATGAAAAAACAAACAAACAAACAAAAAACAGAGTGTACTTTCTAAGAGCTTTAGTCCACCCCAAGGACCCTTAAAGTTGAGTGTAGGTTCGGAGGGCTGTACCACCTCCCCTCCATGTGCCCTCCAGCACCTACATATTCCCATGGTGAGGAGTACAGTCCAACTGACATTGCCACCAACTGTCAGTTCCCTTAGTGGGTGAAAGGTTAAAGTGATGATCCAAGCCAATTTGTCTTGTTAGCCGTGGAGATTGGAAGCATGGCAGCAAGTGTCTCCAGTGTTATGTTTGTCCTCAGTGAGGCACGTGTCAGGATAACATTGGCAGGTCGACAGGATTGCCTTGGGATACAAATCCCAGCTGAGTCCAGAGCTTCAACCTATCCATGTCAAGCTGAATATAGGCTTCACTAGGGCCTGGCTCACTCTGCCAGATGCCATCACTGCCTCCAAGAAAATGCCCCCCTTCCCCCATGCTAGACACCCAGGCTCAGAGGAAGAGTGGTCCAAAGCAGCTTTTCTTAGCTCTACAGGGACCACACATTAAGCCCCCGACCTGTGTTGTGGGGTATTAAAGGAGTGGGGGTCCAAAAGCATCGAGCCTGCATGAGCCTGCACAGGGTGATGCAGACACACTTCTCCAGCCAGTTCCTGCTAAGGTGAAGTTGCTGCCAAGTGTAGCTGGCTGAGGGTAGCCTGGAAGACAGCCCCAGAGGAGAAAGGGAGCTTTGCATGGGAACTGACAAGCAACCAGCAGTCTGCTAGAAATGCTGCAGGAACCCTGAGGAAGGAGTAGCGAGAAGTGGGAATGGCTGTGGCTGCTCCCAGGGGCAGCCAGAGGGAGCTCCTATCCATCAGTAATGGAATGGAAACTGACAGTTGGAGGCATTTGGGCCGTACCATTTGCATGGCAGTATTAGAATGTTCCAACAGCTGGGGGCAGGGAGCAGCCACAACTCTCACTCCTCTCCCAAAAACTGGAGAATCCACCCTTCAAGTAACAGTCCAAACCCTCAGTGAGATCTATTATTCATTCCCTTGGGGGTGACCATTCCAGCTGCTCAACAGATCAGGCTAGGACCTCATTTCCCATTCCAGGCACAGAAGCTATTCTGGCCACAACTGACTTTTCACTTTGGGAAAGCTTCTGGAATGTACATTGATAGCTTCCCTGTGTAACCCCAGTCAAAATCCCTGTGTATTACCTTTCATCTGCTCACATTCCCAGATAATCAGCTATTCTAAACTGGAGTTAAGGCGAACATGTGTCAGTAACACATTATAGTGATGCTAGTGATCCCCAAACTCATGAGTAAGGTAACATTTAAAACAAAATAAAACATGTTATGGTAGGGAAATGCTCAGTTAAGGCACCCAAACTGTAACACTACATTTGTTTGGTAAATCTCTTTTATTTGCTCCCTTCCCAATTTTCTGTCCTGCATCTTTCTCTCCCTTCTCACACAGTACAGCCTTCATCATCCCCAGCTCTCTTCACCCATGGGCCCCAGTCCAATGAAACCATTTTCCCAAATTCCCCTTACCCCATCTGCCCCATTCTTTTCACTTCATGCCCTTCAATGCCCCATGGTCCATCATCTGTCCTGCTCTCTACCTATATTTTCTTTCCCCTCTATCTTCAATAATCTCTTACCTTCTGCCCTTACCACTTATTATTCTCTTGCCTTCTCCTCCCCCTCCCCATCAAATCTACCCCCAACCCCACCAAGCCATCCAGGACCCCCAGGTCCAATCCATCCACCTCGTCTTTCATCCATTTTTTGTCCTTTCAACCTCAGTAGTCTTCTGCCCCAACTAATTTTGTCCTCAAATCCATTGTTTTCTCCACAAGCCTCTCCATTCACTTCCCCCCACCACATGAACACAATCTAGCTTCTCTCTTCAACTCTCCAATCCATCTTCTTTCCCTGCAGTCTTCCCAGTCCCAGCTCTATGCCCATCATTCAGTTCCCTCCTTCCACCCATCTGAATAATTGTCAGGCTCCCCAGATCCTCCAATGAAGTTCTGCCTGAGACAGCCCCCTACTCTGTCCTCCCCCTCAGCCTACAATCCGCCCTCTAGATTTGGCCCATTCTTTGCCCTTCCCCCAGTTCCACCATTCAACAGATGCTCTACTCCAGGTGTTCTCAAACTGGGGGTCAAGATGCCTCAGGAAGTCATGAGGTTATTACATGTAGGGGGGGTCACAAGCCTCCGTCCCAAACCCTGCTTCACCTCCAGCATTTATAATAATGTTAAATTTTTTTTAAAGTGTTTTAATTTATAAGGGTGGTCATACTCAGAGACTTGCTGTGTGAAAGGGGTCATCAGTACAAAAGTTTGAGAACCACTGCTCTACTCCATCTCAAACCACTGCCTTCAAATCAGCACCCCCCACCCTCCAGCACTTCTCTGGCCTTCAGCATATGCTCCACCCTGCCAGGCCCATCAATCCATAGTCTGGTCCCCACTCAACCCAAATGCTCACTCAATCCATCCTTTGTGACTCCCTGCCCCCACACTGTATATGTCTTCTCAGTCTCCTGAAAATTGATTCTTTTCCTCCTGGCAGCCTCCTCATCAAATTGATTTTTCCTTCCCAGGCTCCGCAGGACTTCCTGCAATTGGATTTCCCCTACCTTTCCATTCACCACTTGGTGGAAGAAGGGGGTTCCCCATAAATACATTTGATGGTTTAATGAGATGAGAGCAATCCTGTGCTGGACCCTATGTGTCTTAGGCTCAAGCAATGGAGTACTTCTTCCCCTACCCTGTATGGAAAGGGGCACAGACCATCTCCACAAAGTTATGAGCCTGGTAAAATCTCTGCTCCCAGACCACAGAGGGACAACTCATTGCTGTTTAAAAATCTATGGATATTCATCTGATCATTCCCTTTGGCCATATTCGCACCTTCTTTCTGTGTTTGTTTTCTGGTCCACTTCGCAGGCAGGAATGTTTGGATGAGAGTGAACATTGAAGCTCACCCTGTGCAACCATGTAACTCATCTGATCTATCGCAACTAAGCAACAATTCAAATTTGCAACATTTCTAACTTGTACAGAGAACTACATTCAAAAATGCATTTGTGGAAATAAATTCAGACATTGGGATTTGCTTGCTCATATTCTTTGAGCAAAATGGTTGAATTTGTTGAAGTAGTTGTCTTGTGAATTATATACTCTCTCATATTCTCGACAGACTCATTAAAAGTCCATTGTAATAGGATTTTCCAAAATGTCTTCCTTTATCCTTCAAATGTTATTCTGCCAACCATAAGATTTAAGAAAATAAAGGCCAGAATGGAGAGACTTCCAGATGCTATGAAAACAATTAGAACATACTCATTTCTTATTTTGGTCAATATTGAGATTTATTGTCCCAAGATATAAATATTGACCTCCACTTCTCCTCAGTCAATATTCACCTTAGGGCAATAGATTGATATTTGCCGTAAAATTTCTCATTACAGCGCACAGCCCAGACTTCAACTTCCACTAATCATTCTCTTTTTCAGAACTGCAGGAATTTCCTGTCGTCTGACCGCAAAGGAATGCAGTAGAAAGCTTCATCCAGAGGAATGCTAGAAAGTCAACTTTGTAAAAGTATAACATTTTAGCCTTAGTTTTGGAGACTGCAGTTGTTACAAGATACATCTTTTCTATGAACTCTCATAGTTATAGTGAATAACCTAGTGAGGAGCAGAGTAAAAGAATCTAAATGGAAGAGAATAAAAAAAAATCAACTACAGTACTTCAAAAATTGATCAGAATTTTGATTTAGAAAGAGGAACAACATAGTGAAGTACAATTCTGGACACCTCATTCAGGGGGTAAATTGGATAGAGTTCAGAGAAGAGCAATAAGAATGATTAGAGAGCCAGAGTAGCAGTGTCCAAGCATGAGGACAAACATTACAGACAAGTCTGTTGGCCACAATCAACACTTGAGGCAGATCCTCTGCTCTGTTGTTGTCCCAGTGCACTACACAAGCAGGAAGAAGGGAGAAGAAAATACCTGCAAGTCCCATTGTTGAGGATTCCCTTGGTAAAGTCACCAGCAGGTATACACAGAGCCAGTACAACCAAGTTCTATGCCACTCACCTTGCAGCTCCAGGAGCTGGAGATGGGAAAGTGAGCTAGAGTAATTTTCTATTCTAGCTATCCCCAGCTGGCACAAGTTAGAGTAGCCCCTAAGGCTGGGGCATACTATCAGGGAGACATAATTGGTTGCTACTCCACGATACTCAGCTTCTCTTCTTTCCCTGCTCTTCTGGGCTACCCTTTGTCATCCTTTGTCAGGTGCTCCCTAAATGTCAGACAGAGCCAACTGAGCTCCTACCTTCGCTCTTACCCCACTGGTAACTGTATTTCTCAGTCACCCTTCCAAACTAAGGAGGGTGGCATATAGATAGCAGCAGTGGGAAGCTGCTATACCAGTGCTTGATCTGTTCTGGGACAAAATACACCTCTATTCGATATAACGTGGTCCTCAGGAGCCAAAAAATCTCACTGCCTTATAGGTGAGACCGTGTTATATTGGGTTTGGTCCGGTACGCCATGCCAACCTAGACCAGCTTCCCCTGCGTGGATTTAAAGGGCCCGGTGCTTCAGCCACTGCAGGGAGCCCTGGGCCCTTTAAATCACTCTCAGAGCTCTGGCACCGGCGTTTGGGCAGTGATTTAAAGGGCCCGGGGCTCCACATGAATTTGGATATAAAGTGGTAAACCAGCCGGGCTCGGGTGGCGCTATAAAAGGGCCCGGGGCTCCCTGCTGCTTTATCGTGTTATATCCAAATTTGTGTTCTATCGGGTCGCATTTATCAGGGTAGAGGTGCAGGTGGTTTCAGTTTCCGTAGCTAACAATTTGGTACCTCTCAAACAACAGCATCACAAAACCACCCAACCCTTTAAATAAAAAAACAACTAAGAAATCAGAGGTAAAAGATTTTATTAACAGGTCAGATTTCTCTAACAGACAAAATATACAAAGCATTTTAAGTTTTGTTACTAGACAACTGCTGTTTTGATCCTATGAACTGTGATTACTTTAGTTCACGCTAAAGAACTAAGGCCTTGTTCTTAAGTTCACGGATTGCACATAGTTAGCATATTTAATGACCAGTTAAAACATGCAGAAACAGAAGGAAGAGGAAAAAAAGTTTATATTTCCACCTGAGTGCAGGTTAGCTGAGATTCCTAAAAGCAAAAATAAATGCAGGGCTTAAATTTACCAGTTTGCTGTATTTGCATCAAGCAAACTGATATCTGCTCATTTCCCTCCCCCAGTCCCAATATTCATTAGTGATCCACTTTGCAAAGTAGGGTTAGGACAAAAGAGATAGAATTTTGTTTTTTGAAAATTTAATTATACATAAAGCACATACCCTACTGGTGTTGGGAGAAACATACCTTACTAAGCTGTGTGAATTGTACAGGACTTTTCATTTTCCATAAACTTAAACATTAGAGTAAGCCTAAAAAGTCTGCATTCTGATAGGTTAAAATTTAACAATTCCTTTCATAGGTTTATATAAAAAATAACACTCAATATCTCAGGACAGACAAATTACCGTTGTGCTGCATGCTTGCCTAAAACTTCTGCTTTTGGTTTCATATAATTAAGTCACAGCATTACTACTTTAAAGCTGTCTATCACAAAACATCGCTTTTTTTGGTTCTGCTGAGTTAATGATTGTACTTGCTTTTACTTTATCTTTCCTCTTTCTAAAACATCAAGCTCATTTCAACAGATGGGGAACAAGTCCAGATTTGCTGGAAACCATTTAAAAAGACGGTGCTAATTTGAAATTCACTCCATTCACACAAGCAAAAACAAAAACCTGTCTGCGTTTCAAGGGCCTACTTACCTATATTTATGGAGCAGAGGGAAAAATACATAGTCAGACTACAATTTTTTTCTTTTCGCTGATCAATAGACATGCAGTTCAGTTCACACTATTTCTATGCAGTATATTGATCAACCAAATCTTGGTCTTATTTCAATGTCTATGCAAGGATTCCATCACATTTGTAGTTCAGCATTTTAAATATAGGTGTTGAGTGGTCTCTTAACATGCCAGTTAATTCTGCAAGATTGTACATGGCTAGACAATACTTATTGGCATAAAAATAGCCCAGATAAGTGCTTGTGATGCTACAAAAGGAGGACTGTTTCACACTACACAAGAGAACTCTCTCAAAAAACAGAGACTGTTCACGCTGATGCTGCTACTTCTACAAGCTCTGAAGCTGGGGTCACTGCTTGTGCTTGTAAGAAGGGCCAGGGAACATTAAAGATCCCGGCAGATTAAAGTAAGGAAAATGAATGTAAATAAACCACCATTGAAAAAGCTGCTTAACTAGTACATTAAGATCTTCAAAGTCCCCAAACAAGCAGACTCCCTTAACATGCCACTTGCATAGAAGTGGAGGCAGAGAACTCTGCTGAATTCCAGTGAAGGGCTGTTCCTTGCCCCTAGCATACAACCAATCAGCTGGTCTGCCTCCACGTCCCAGGAAGAAGAGGAGTACCCCATAGCTCAGACTGTCAGACAGAGAAGGGACATGTGAAATGGGATAGGACCACAAGCCTCTGATAGTGTGAGACCAATGGAGACATTCAGACAGAAAATAGGCCTGGAATCTTTTTTAAAAAAAATATGGATTGCAGTAGTTAGAACTGTATGGGGCAGATTCTTAGCCGGTGTAAAGTTTCACAGTTCCATTGACTTCAAGGACCAGTTAAAGGGACTGCAATGGAGTGATGACAGTTTACACCAGCTGAGGCTCAGCCCCTTTATTTACTTCAGGAAAATACATGGAAAGTGAAGGCCTGTCTGTTCAGTATAAAAAGATAAATGTCTGTGCTCAATATGTTGGGCTAACTGCTGAAGAACAGTGTCCTCCTGGTGAAAATATCACAATGTGCTACCAATAGTCATCCAAAGTTGGGCCCATTATTTGTGCTGGGGTATATACTTGTGTTCCATTCACTTCTTTGTGGCCATGAACCAATGACGCTTGAATCAGTCTCAATTCAATTTAGTCACTCTTTTTTGCCTTTGGCTCCTTCCAGAATTCACCCTCCCCCTCCCCACTCTACCCCCACCTGCAAATCAGCTGAGGTGCACAGAATGGTCAACGGGTACAGAATCAGATAGTCCTTGCTCAGAAAAGTACACTGTGAGATAATTTCAGAGCAATATGCACAAGGAGTGTGTAAAGACTCCATTTGGTGTTTGTGAAATAGGCTCTTAGCAGGCACGTTCACTGAATGACTTAGAACAAGAATTTACACTAAGGGTAATTAATTAGTTTGGCAGAAATTCTCTATGTGCAGAACTTCCCTAGATGCAGCATTTGCAAACCTCAGACCTATATTCTTACTGCATCTAACAGCATTCTGCTAGTTACTACAGTAAAAAGGTAACCCACCTTTAATGGCATTATTTTACTTTGGCTTTTCTGTGCCAATATGATGTCTGCATGAAATCACCTACGGATTCCAGCAGATTGAAACATTTCTACACTGCAGGCTATTTCTTACCCTCCATTTCCATCCCCACACTTCCTGGAGCACGCATCTTCCATGATGAGATTCCTGTCCTGCTGTGTTCACAAATGGCTGAGTCTATTCTGAGTTGCATTTTGGTTTACTGTGTAAATTTAAGCCCATCAAAGAGTCCCAGGTAAGTAGTACATACAGTACAGAGACAATAGAATCCAATGTATAATCACAAGGGATCTGAGAAGTTAGTGCTGCCCAAGCAGGGGACAGAGTGAAAAAGTAAGACAGATTATCACTTCTAAGGACATCCATTTGTGCAAGCAAAGCAGAGGAGGGTTATATCTGAAGAGCTGCTTCATGACTTTTTGCAGATAACAGTTTCAACCACAAAAGTGTTTTCAAAGTGGTGAATGTGATTACAGTTTCCAGCCTCACGTCGATTGATACCTAAAAGAGACCAAAAACAAAAGCCAAGTTAGGATGGTTGCATTATGTAGGTGTGTCTGGGATGGGGCAGAAAAAAAAAAAAATCAGATGAGACGCAAACGACTCTAGCATCCCGAAATATAACTGTATAGCAACAAGGAAAGCCCTGCAAATTCACTTCCCCTGGAAAACAGATTGGTAATAACCAGCCCACAATCCTGCCATGAGAACCAAGTCAGTGGAATCGCTTCTCAGCTCCTTAGAGCTCTGGTCAAGTGTAGTATCTGTTTTTATCAGTTAAATCCCTGCACCGGAGTGAAGCCCTTACTACCCAGTTCATTCACTAGAATAGCCGGGGAAAGTGATAGGGAGTAGTGTGGAAAAGTTGATTTCAGTGAACAGCTTCTTAATATTAGCTCAAAAATCAGGAGATAGTATGACTCAGAAGAGATAGTATGACAGGGCATCCAATGAAGCTAATGGGTGCTTAAATAACTGCCACCCCAGTTTAAGTTTCCGTTTATTCAACTGTTCTGGAGTAAGTATGAGTCTCTTCAGAAAACAAATATTGTACACTCCAGCATCCCTAATACCTTAACAGTTTTCTGCACTGCAGAAGCTATTTTCCATTATAGCTTTGCATGCCAGCTATTCCACACTGCTGCAACAAAGCATGTGATTACCTATTTTTGTATCTATATCTATCAGCATTTCTAGAATCAAAGTATCATAACAGTTCCCATTTACCCTTGTTGGTGCAGTAAATTAAGAGAGATAGGAAGCAGGAAGTGATGAGTATATTTTGTTCCAAAAGAAGATGTCAAACAAATATTTTAACGAGGAGATGAGGGAAGAACCAAGCTGAGACTCCCTGGAATAAATGGAGCCTCCAGCTATGGAGATTCTAACCAACATGCTAAAAGGCTTGCAACCCTCCTCTTTCCCTGCCTGTCAAAAATCTAATCTGATCCAATCAATCAAACATATATTACAATTGTAGGAGAATAAGGACTTTGGATTGTGAGGCCTTGGCTACACTGGCATTTTACAGCACTGTAACTTTCTCGCTCAGGAGTGTGAAAAAACACCCTCCAGATAGCAGCAAGTTACAGCGCTGTAAAGCGCCAGTGTAAACAGTGCCCCAGCGCTGGGAGCGTGACTCCCAGCGCAGTAAGCTAATCCCCTCAGGGAGGTGGAGTACCTGCAGTGCTGAGAGAGCTCTCTCCCAGCGCTGGCACCACGACCACACTCGCACTTCAAAGCACGGCCGCGGGAGCGCTCCCATAGCAGTGCTTTGGAGTTTCGAATGCAGCCAAGCCCTGAGTAAGTTAAAAATGCTGGGGTTAAAAAGCTTTTCTGGCTACATTAGCTTTGAATATAAGGCATTCACAGATGAATTTCTTCACATTGCCTTAGGGACTAAAATAGTCTAAGGGCTTGTCTATACCTGAAAATAAATCCAGAATAAGGTTGGGTGTGATTTTAAAGCAGATTAACTATTCCTGACTAATTTGGTGTGCAGACACTTTTATTCTGGGATCAGTATGCCTTACTCCAAATTAGCTTAAACCACTTCCAAAGTGGAATAGTTAATCAGGAATACCTATTCTGGAATAAATCCCAACACAGACAATGCCTAGTGCTCCCTATTCACCACTTCTTCAGTCTCACTATTTTATTAGAGGTGTAAACTCCAGGGTAGGGCTCAGTTAAAGTCTATTTGCATATTTTATCTGCTCTCAATAGCTACCACTGAAGTGGGTTTGTATTAGGGATGCATTGCTAATACTAGTTCAGACCCAGAAGGTGTAAATGGACAGCTGGCTCTAACAGGCATTTTGTCAATCTCTCTATTAGGCTAATACACACACTGGTAAAAATTCCTGCAGCTGCCAGTACACAATTACACTGGAGCTTCCAATGTCACTAATAGGGGTGGAGATGCACAGGTGTTTGCAACAGTGGGAAAGTTTTGAAAAGCTTGCGGCTATTCGCAAAGAGTCTATACCTCTCATCACCATGAGTCAATCACAGCAGTTGTGAAACAGTGGAAAACAGGGTTAATACAATCAAGCACCACAAGGATCTTACGTCTCCTAGCAGTCCTCCGCTTCAGCCTGTAAGTCTCTTTGCCGCTGCACAGGCGGTAGATAAAGGAGCCAAGTTGCTCCATGTCATTGACATGCTCTGTAACGATCATCTCCTCTTGGATTATGTATGTCTGAGGCAGGTATGTCCCTTTCTGAAATTACATTTTTTTCCAAAAATTAAATAAAATCAATTTGATAATCCAATCTGAGCTCCTGCTGCCTGATTTTTAGCGGATTAATATTATTGTATTTTGTAATAAAGATAATGGGCTCGCCAATCGATCTGATCAGATCTTGTCCCAGAACAGAGTTTTGCAAGGACCCTCAGTATGTATGACAAGGACACTGAAAACAAAATACAGCCTTAAAGACTTTTACTGACTGTCAAGGTTTCTTTCCCCACTCTGAACTTATGGGTACAAATGTGGGAATCTGCATGGACACTTCTAAGCCTAATTACTAGCTTAGATCTGGTATACACTGCCACCACCCAGAATTCCAGTGTCTGGGGCACTCTCTGTTCCCCCCAAAACTTCGTCCTCTCCCTGGATTGCCTTGAGGGACTTCACCAATTCCCTGGTGAACACAGATCCAAACCCCTTGGATCTTAAAACAACGAGAAATTTACCATCTCCCTCCTTTCCCCCACCAATCCCTGGTGAGTCCAGATCCAATCCCCTTGGATCTTAAAACAAGGAGAATTTAACCATCCAGCCTCCTTTCCCCCACCAATCCCTGGTGAGTCCAGATCCAATCCCCTTGGATTTTAAAACAAGAAAAAATCAGTTTCTTAAAAAGAAAGCTTTTAATTAAAGAAAGAAAAGGTAAAAATTATCTCTGTAAAATCAGGATGGAAAATGCTTTACAGGGTAATCAGATTCCTACAGATCAGAGCCCCCCCCTCCCCCCTTAGGTTCCAAAGTTACAGCAAACAGAGGTAAAATCCTTCCAGCAAAAAGAAACATTTACAAGTTGAGAAAACAAACATAAGACTAACACACTTTGCCTGGCTAATTACTTACAAGTTTGAAACATGAGAGACCGATTCAGAAAGATTTGGAGAGCCTGGATTATGTCCCATCCCTCTCAGTCCAAGAGCGAAACAACAACAACAAAAAAAGACAAACAAAGGACTTCCCTCCACCGAGATTTGAAAGTATCTTGTCCCCCTGTTGGTCCTCTGGTCAGGCGTCAGCCAGGTTACTGAGCTTCTAACCCTTTACAGGTAAGAGAGACATTAACCCTTAACTTTATCTGTTTATTGAGACTGACATAAATGGAATAGTATCAAATGGAAACAAATCAACCAGAATGGAAAAGGAATAGTATTGTTCTAGAGGTACGGTGGTATTATTTATTATATAAATTCCAAGTAGTTAACTAGTCACACCCTTCCTTGAAATCTGGTGGTAAGAAACAAAAGGACTAACCTGCGTCTCTGGCCTGCCAAAAGAGTCTGACAGTCCAGGTTCCTCATTCTCAAGTGGAAGATGAAAACTCGGAGAAGTCAAAGAGCTAGAAAGCTACAGAAAAAACCAGAAAACCTGGCTAAAACTGAACACTCAACATGGTGGCTTGCCCCTCTTATAGAGCCTCAGCACTCTGTGCTCGTTCCATATCCAAACTTGATTTCCTCACCACATAATATTGGGGCACTATAATCCATAAAATGGCATATTCATACATATTAATGACAATTAGCTCCTTCTCATATCTGTTCTCTCTCACCTGAACCAGGTTGCGGTGGTTATTCCATGTTCTTTGTGGTGGCCCTCTGAAGCGCAATTGGCAGGTAACTTATCTAAGTCTAAGGTCACAAATGTATGTATGCAACCTGATTAGCTCATACAGGATGTGGCATGTATGTTCCTTGCATTACTGCCAAAAATACCCTAATGAAAGTGTTGATGGGGCAAGGCCAGATGGCTACGTAAAGTACTGAGAAACAGGTATGTTAGCCCAGGCTAAACAAATCCCTAGTACCTTGGTTAACCAAATGGCAGTTGCTCCAGGTTAATCAAGGCACCTGAGCCCATTAAGACCTTTCTAGAAGGCAGAGATAGTACTTTTAATAGAACACCTGCAGCAATCAAGGCAGGCTAATCAGGCCCTGGGTTTAAAAAGGAGCTCACTCCAGTCAGCAGGGAGGAGCCAGAGAAGGGAGCGTGGTGTGAGGAGCTCGTGGAGCAAGAAGGCCAGGAGCTGAGAGTGAAAGAGTGTACTGCTGGAGGATTGAGAGGACAAGCGTTATCAGACACCAGGGAAGGTCCTTGTGTGAGGATAAAGAGGTGTTTGGGAGGCCATGGGGAAGTAGCCCAGGGAGTTGTAGCTTGTCATGCAGCTGTTACAGGAGGCACTATAGACAGCTGCGATCCACAGGGCCCTGGGCTGGAACCCGGAGTAGATGGCGGGCCCGGGTTCCCCCCAAACCTCCCAACTCCTGATCAGACACAGGAGGAGCTGACCCAAACTGTGGGTTCCGCAAGAGGGGAAGATCACTGAGGTGAAAAAATCCGCCAATAAGCGCAGGACCCACCAAGGTAGAGGAGGAACTTTGTCACAAAAGCTATACATCTACTATAATAAAACAAACAACAAACCCATACAAAAGGATATAATAAAGCTACACCCCCTTTCAGGAAAACAAACAGAACTGCCTCTTCATAGCTCATCAGAAAGAGCTCTCTTTTTTTGAAACTGATGTATCAAAATATTTTAGGTCTGAAGCTCCATTTGCCTGGATTTTATACATCCCATCCACCCAATAGTAGTTCCCACTTCATTGTGGGAAACTGACCAAAAGCATCAGAAACCAGATGGTTTGTGTCTGGGGTATACAGAAGGATCAAGGGTGCAAAATGAATGGAAGGCTATAAATAAATGTGTGTTGGGGCCGGAGGGGGGTTATGATAAATACTGGTATCATTAAAATATTACGATACAGAATCTTAAGCTATTATTCAAGAAAAATTTGGGGCATAATTGCCCCCAAGCCTCAATCTAGATCAAGGCCTACATTTTAAATTCATTTTAAAAGTCAAAAAGAAACACTGCTCAGACACTGAGCACACCTCAAAAGCTTGATCGGTCTTCCATGTTGCTTCCCACACCTTGATTTCTTTAGAATATCCAGGATAACTGTATCTATTTCCTGGTCTGATGGCTTTAGACAGTGACCATTTCAAATCATTTCTGACAGCTCACCCCATACACACCATCTTTATAAATTGCACTTTGCAGTATAATGGTAGGCCTTCAAACTCCTGGAAAGGAGAAGGATCCATCTAGTATCTATCAATTTTCCTTCACAATAGTCATAGAGAAAAATCATACATGTGTTTGTATATATTTTTAGAGACAGCCATGATATCATATTGAGGAATGATCAGGTATTTGTGAGACAGCTATATTGACAATATAAGAGATCAGGAGGAAAATTTGCTTGGGAGCTTCAGAACACAGAGTCAAAGTTAACTGTGCCTTTATTTGAAGATTAATTTTTCATTCATGGTGACCCTTCACTTAAGTCCTTCATACAGTCTACATTAACTCTTCTTAACAAATCCTCTGCTTGCCATCAACCCTTACTTCTACAAACCTGATAGAGGCCAATTTAAATGTAGTCAGAAAAAAATCAAGCAGCGATAGCGAGTTTTCAGATCCTAGGCCTTTAATTACCACTGGCCAAAAAACTGGTTCTCTCCTTAGAGAATGAACGGGAAACAGGTCATCTTAACACAGTGCTGTGCTGTAGGACTGGCACAGTTTACTGGATCAATAAAACTCTCTTGCAATACTGCAGTATCAGTCATTTAGTGGAAGTTCTTATATGCTAACACAACAGTTCTATAAAAAAGTTAGGTTATTGATTCACCTGCATTAGAGGAAGAGAAAGAGACTGCATGACGGGTTCAATTACTGGCACAACTATCATGTTAGTATACAAGGATGGAGAGCAGAATTCCTCTTGTCCCCAATGTGTGGGAAAGAGACAGTCAATCTAGTTTCTTCAGTCTTTAGATTTAGTTATTTGTGGAAGCTAAAACAATTGAGCACCATTGTTCCTCAATCCTACGACTTAATTATGAGGTCATGACATTGTTACCCATTTCTTTTCAAAGGGCTGCTTATAAGAGAAAAGACAAAGACACGGTTTTAAGCATCTCGCTGTAGGAAAAACAGAACATCAGAAGATGCAGCTATTCTGAAGCTTTCAATATGGAACCACTTGGACTGACAGGTTCTTTGTTGGCTCATCTAGATTGATCACTGCAGCATGGCAGGGGTACTTTGCCACAGACATTTCAGTTCCCCTCCTCTAACTAGATGAGGATTCTTAGATTTTCTCTCTCTCTCAATCTACACAAACTGACCTGGAGAGACAAACAGAGAGGACACAGAATGATAATTTCATCTCTTTGCCCATTCAATCCTAGCCTATCCTGTGAGGCTGGATTCAAATCAGCAGACCAGATGTAAAAGGCCGTCTGCCCCAGGACCAACCTGAGTCATCCAGTTCCCTCAGTAAGGATTTTGAAAAAGAATGAGCTTCCTGGAAGGGAGGGGGCGTTTTAACATTTATCAATCCAACAGGTCACCAACACAGGTGCTCACCCAAAAGGGAAGGGTTTAAAGCTGGGCAAAACTACATCTATACTTAAAACACATGTAGGGCATCATTTTAAAGATACACATGTGCAAATGCACATACAAGTCAAACATTTATCCGGGCAAATGACTGATTATTCAGCTAAAACAGAGTTTTACAAACAGATATCCAATTTGCATATAGTTTCACTCACATCTTGAATGTAAGACCTTTAATCTCCTGTAAGAAAAAGTATGTTGCTGCCTCTGTAATTTAGCTATATGTAATGTAATTTGGCATTTTCGTTGACTAGATTTAATATTAGCTTTTCTGTTTCTCTATTGTTTTGTTATGCAGTCAACAATCCTGGGTCCTCCTTTTCCTTAGACTCTTATCAACATACGTAAGCTTGTCTTTTCTAGTTTTTTTCTACCCTTGGGACTGGTTACATTTAGTGATAAGAGAATATAATAGGGAAACAAACTAAACTGTCCTTGAAATCTGCTACAATTATATAATCCATAAAGAGTATCAGAGCATTTCCTCTCTACTCTTAACAGATACAAACCTAAGTAGGGGGGGATAAAAATAATCTTATACAAATTTATACATGCCTGAGTTACCACACTGTCTTCAAAAAAATAAGGTTTCAGTTAAACTCTGAAACCGTAACTGTACACAGAAATATAGTCATATCTGACGCCTGTTTTCACAGATACAGCAGTTTCTTTTCAAGGGAAAATTCTAATTGACGCACAGGAGCTAACTCAACAGAAGTCTATTAAAAAACAGCATACCTTCATGTTAACCAGCAATTCCCAGAGATTGCGAGGTGGCATCACAATAGTGGTGTTGAGTTCAATGACATAGCATTTATCCAGGGCTATGTCATGATAGGCAGTCAACCCCTAGATCCAAAACAGAGAGATCTTTCTGATTAGTCCAAAGGGAGAGTGAACTAAAAATTACAAAACCCTACAAAATGGGGTGGAGTAGTGGCATCATCCACCAATAGGATCCATTAAAGACTAAATTGATACTATTTTAAAAACAAGAACAAAAAAACACCCACTTACCACAGTGATCCCCTTTGGGGCAAAGCCCCAGATTCAAGTTATCTAGAAAAATGTTACTTAAAATAGACATTAAGTTTTTGCCTCTCTATATATCTTATCTGTTCACAGCCCTGCCAACCCCTAACTACTCTTCCCTTCTGTAATATCCAGCAATAAAGCCCTTACGCACATGCGTAACTTTAAATATGTGCTTACACGTACCCCTGTTTAGCAATGCACTTGAGCATTCACCAATAAAGAGCACAGAAGCTTGGTTCAGGTATACAACAAACATATTAAATTTAGGCAACACTAGCTTCTGTGGGGTTTACTAAAACAGTATCTTCCATGCCATCAAAAAGCACCTTATCTCCATGAGCAGTTACTATTTATTTAAAGCTTCAGCAAAAAGTGCAGCAAACCAATGAGGTAGAAAAGAATTTCCCAGCTTCTTCTTCTTAAGGCAGAATTTAAGTGCATGCATATGTGGGTGAAGAGGGGGGTCGAGATGGGTAGCAGTAGGATACTATGGACTACACAAACTCAGATAAATGTTATGCATAGAAAAAAACAGATGTCAATGTCATTATGTTCCTCAGGACACTTATGGATCAGATCCTCAAGCTATGGTAAAGCAAAGCTCTAATGACATCAATGGACCTACAGTGATTTACACCCACTGAGGATCTTGCCCTTTATCCCTTGAGTTGTTCAGGAAGTTGCTCCTTGAATTAAGTCACCATTTAGGTAGAAGGGAATTAAAACAAACTCGCAACACACTGCCAACACACACAGCCACGAAAACAGTAACTGTGAGTTTTAGGAAGGGCAACAGTCCCTCTCATTGTAACAGTCACCAGAAGGAAGCTGAAGATACAATACAAGGAAAGGATGGCAAAGGGGAATTGAGGATCTGTTGTTACTATACAAGGGTTATTTTGAACACTGCAAAACTAGGAATTCTGTGAAGAAAACTCAGCACATCCTTGTGGTCTGTTATGCTATTACACACACTAGTGGAATGCAGGTGAGTGTGTGAGCAGCCTGGGTTTATACCAAGTCATTAAACTTCAGATATTTGACATCACTGCTTGTGCAGCTACCATACCACCTGCTGCATTAGCTATTTGAGCAGTACTTACATAAAAACATGAATATCAGAGGGACTCGTTGATCCCAGACCATTCCTAAGCCTGACTTCTCCCATTACTCCACAGAACACGTCTTTATTTGGTCTCTCTCTACACTGTGGTTTGATCTACATACTCAAGCAGGGCACAGCTGAAGCAAACACTTTCAAAGAGTTAGCCTTATATACTGTATGTGGGAGGTTAGTGAACTGGATCATCACTGAATTTATGGGATTTAGAGAGACCTCATCTGTACAATCTAGTCATCTGACTCGTTTAACAGCGGTGGTTTTGCACAGCCTTATGTGAGATACATATTCAATGTCCAGTTATGTGTTATCTGTGCTACTGGGGTTGGGAGTAAAGCAGAATTGACTCACTTAAACCTCAAGAAAGAGGCTATGCAATCCAACACTTGACAGGAACCTCTGGTCAATTATGAACTGATGCCAACAGACTTGAAGGATTCCTGCCCAGTAATACTCAGCTGAAAAGTTGGTGGTTGTGACAGTACCTTCAGCAGGTAAAGCAATGGAAATATTGGGGGTTCTTAGAACTCCAACAGAACCTAGAGGCACTTAGACAAGAATCCAGAGTGTGCAGCTCCTATGAATATGGTCATGATGCTATACTTAAGTCTTAAAGGTGCATTCAGAAACCAAAGCTGAGTTATGCACTCAAACTCATAACATCAAAAGTAAAAATATGAAAGATAATAAATTATTTTGAGCACCAAATTAGTCCATGGAACTCAGTGCTCAGGACATTGAACCAAACAGCTTGGGACATTTCACATAAGGTCATACGTGGGAACAATATCACTTCTTATTCTTCAGGGCATAACACGATTACCAGCAGATGATTAGGAACATTAATGATCAGGAACAAATTTCCTGCATGGTTTAGCATTACACAATTAGGTGATTAATATTTTCTGTGCCTTCCTCTAAACTCCTGCCATTTCCCACAGTCAGGGGAAGGAGTCTGGTGGATGATTAGTCAGTGTTGGTATGGCAGCTCTTATGTTTTAACAATACTAACAAAAAAACATTGCCTACAGAAATTCCTCACCCGCTGGAAATCGTGGATTATATCTGCAGGGTCACTCCCCCCAAACTGGGGCACTGGGATGTTGATCTGCTCATAGTTCTCCTCAATGTAAATCTTCACATCCTCATGCAACTCCAACTGCTCCTTAAATGGTGAGTAGAGAGAGTCTTCGAAGAGGACCCCACAGTGGAACACGCTCTCCCGGGGAAGCTGTGGAAACTAGAACAAAGTGGAGATGGAACATACACAAAACCCCATGACAAATCTCATCAAGAAACAATGCTTTGCATGGCACTGAAGGAGGGCACAAAGAAACACTACTAAGCTTGTTTCAGAGAACATGTAGCTGAGAACATTCAGGAACAAGTCTGTCAATGTGTTTTATTAGTCAGGTCACTGAAGTGCAAAAACACCCCTCATTAGTAGCTGTTTTCTAGTCCTATAGAAGCACCAGAGCCCTCCCACCCATCATACAAACCCAAATGGAACAGTTTACAGCAGTGTTATCTTCCTCCATAGAACATAAGCAGAGAGGATCAATCTAACTGGACTTGCACTTTGCACACTGCAATGCACCAAAACCATTAGGAATTTTCAACTTCACTGTAGACATGGTTTCACTCTACCTAAATTCATTACAAACAGGCACCACTGGACCCTGTTTGTTCATTAACCCATGGCATATAAAAACAAAAGTAGGATAAAAGGATGTCTGATCACCATGACCAGATGGGCAAACTGAAACCACCTGAGACCTTGCATACACAGCCTTGATGCCAGGAAGCACCACTGTCAATGTTCAATGGGCTTCTCTCTGTTATTGGATATAAACTATCCTTTGCTTTTGCAATGCAGCCAGGGGCGGCTCCAGGCACCAACATGCCAAGCGCGCGCCTGGGGCGGCAAGCTGGGAGCGGGGGGCGCTCCACTGGTCGCCGCAAGGGCAGCAGGCAGGTTGCCTTCGGCGGCATGCCTGCGGAGGGTCCGCTGGTCCCGCAGCTTCGGTGGACCTCCTGCAGGCGCACCGCCGAATCCACGGAACCGGGGACCTCCTGCAGGCAAGCCACCGAAAGCAGTCTGCCTGCCGTGCTTGGGGTGGCAAAATACCTAGAGCCGCTCCTGCATGCAGCACACAATGAAGATGTCCAATGTAAAGCCTTGAATGGATCATCTTACACTTAGTGCTATTCAGCAAGCAGATCACCTCCTGTTGTTCAGATAGCAGCAATTCTGGATGTTGTCCATCACCCAGTCAATGGTCAGCTTAAATGTTATGTGACATCAGGCTTTTTGTAAACCAATCCTGACGTAAAAATAACCCCAGCAACTGTGTCTATGGGTAAGATGTGAAAAAATGGTCAGAAATTTGTCACGGGGTTTAAAGCTCACTTATAAAGACAGGTGGAAATAACTTATTTGTATACCTGAAAATGAAGATTAAAAATTAATTTTGCAGCAAGGAAACGTATTGAGCAAGGGAGCATACAGAAGACTAAATTGCTGAGTGGATAAAAGCTGGACACACAGATGCTGCAGTCCTCAGAGAATTAATTTGGCAATAGCTGTTCAATAGACAGCAGGCCTCATCACAAAGCCCTTATACAACTATGACTGGATGTATTTTTGGCTAGAAATTCAGCTAGCAAGAAAGCTATGCACACTGCCCCTTAAAATAAGGGCAAGGGATTTTTCTTTTTTAAACAAAGTATGTGAATTCAGTGCTAATGAAAATGGTTGGGGGAGGGGAAGTCCTCCTTTCTGCTTCAGCACAAGCACAGAATGCCCCACAAGAGCCCCATCAATGCACTTCAATCTTGAGTCTTCTTTGAGCAGAAACCATCAATCACACACAGATCTGGCTTCTTATTTTATATGGACAACTTAGATTGTGACCCGAGTGGGAATCTGAATCTGGGTCTGGGGCACTAATCTACTGCAACTTCCCCTCACCCTGCCTTGTCGAGCTTCTAACCCTTACCCAGCCATTGCTGTCTCCTGAGCAATCACCTCTGTCCTTTCTTCCATGCCACATCCTATGTGTGGTCTGACTCACCTGAATTATCCACAAGGCTCTACTCCCTCAACTTTTAATATCTCTTTCTCAAAATCCCACTTTGAATATGCTACCTACAATGACTAGATGATTTGTACAGAAAAATCCCTTTGTTGTTCCTCTTCCCTGACTTCCATTTACTTGTCTGTCTCATTCATTGACTGTGACTCCTCAGGGCAGGGGCCATCCCTTCTTGTATATTTGGAAAGTACTTAGTACATCAGGGCACTACCACCAAGCAGCAACAAGTGGCCACCAATGGGGTAGAAATTTTCAAGTCAAGATTGAAAGAGCTGGCAGGTTTTGCCCTAGAACTGTAAACTGTAAATAAGCTACATTCCCTCCTTCCCCAAAGCAACTGAATTCTGGTTGGCCCACCCAGCACACCATCCTAAAAGTCCTAAAGATCCTAAAAGTCAGCAAACGCTATATTTTACAAGTCACATTTTCAACAAAAGAATATGATTAATTCGTCATCCTCAAACATTTCTATGGAATCATTAGATAACACTACTTACCCGCCACAATATAGAGGAGCTGAACATTCAAGAAGTTTCAGAAAGATCCCAGCTTTCATATTAAATAGAATTATATTGGGATGCAGTGTTGCCAAGTGGTTAGAGCACCCAACTGAGACTCCAGAGGTCTGAGTTCTAATCCAAGTTCTGTCACTACCCTGCTGAGAGATCTTGACCAAGTCATTTCACATGTCTGTCCCTGGTTCCCATGTCTATTTAGATTTAAGCTCTTTGAGGTAGGCACTGTCTCTCTCATTATGTATCTATAAAGTGCATGGCACAATGGGGTCCCTAGGCATTACTGTAATATAAATAATACACCAATCTCTTTCTAGAGTTGAGGGCAATCTGACATACGTAACAGAAAACAACTCCCCCCTACCCGCCCCAGATGCATTTTTAAAGGGGCCCTCACGTGTATATTCTCTGAAGTGTATTGAAAGCTGCTGTTTAACTGCTGTGCACTTAGACTAGGAAGGAGGCACCTAACAGAAGGCACTCAATTCACTTAACTCCTGCAGGCTTCATGGAAAACCCACACTGATTTTCCAATAGCATTTCCTATTGTGCTTTAGTGGTAGTATTTACTATGTGTACTGCAGTAGGGCCAGAAACCCGAGTCCCATTGTGCTAGGTGCCGTACACACAGATCACAAAGAAAGTGTCTCTTAAGATCTGTGCTCTTTCCAACCCATTCTGCTCCCTCCTAGAAAAACACACTTTAAAAATGGGTTATGACTAAGACCAGTAAACTTATGTTTGTGACATAGAAGTGACAAGCTATTTACATATACCCTGGAAAAACAAAAGGCTTCTGGACTGTGTATTCCTGCTATTCCGTATACAGGTCAGATTGTATAGAGCCATGCTTATTTTGCGTCCACCCAAGTAAGTGCATTTGTAGGTGTGAACGCACACACACAGCCCAACAGGAATCAGCAAAAGCCATGTGCCTTACAGATAAGCCCAGACTAGCTTCATATATTTGCCTATGCATCTACTTTGCACATGCAAAATCACATGCAGACAAATGCATGTGTATCTACCTGCTGCAAATCAGTCTCAATTTTGAACATAATCTTAAAGCAACTTCGTGTATAAAAGACATGTACTGCTCCTGCTTTGTGTGTACTGAATGATGCAATGGGCTATATCAAATGTAACTGCTAATCAGAAGACATGGATATGGATAGCTTAAACAAAGCCAGTTATATTGTGACATAGTACAGAAAAATCAAAGAGAAATTGTGTTAATGTTTTATGCTGCAAGAAAAAGTTCTATTGGTTTTGAAAAGTTTTCATGTACTCTTCAAAGCAGGGACTGTCTCTTATTGTGCGTCTGTGCAGTGCCCAGTGCAATGGGGCCTTGATCTAGGTTGGGACAGATAGGTGCTACCATAAAAAAGTTTCTTTGTTTGTTTTTTTAAATAAATGAGGCAGGTGTTGCGGGCTGCTTAAATTTATTTGGGGAGGAAGGCAGGAGAACTGGAATTTTCAGATTGTATAGTACCTGGGTAATGAAGAAATATCTGTAGACATACATGGATGCAAAACCAAGGCCCAGGAGCAAAACAATGAGGCCCACAGTCAAGTAGCATAACCCACTGAGAGATAATCTCCTTGTTTGCACTGGGGGAGACTGCTCCTCTTCCTGCAAAAAGAAAGAACAAAAACATTAGTCAGATGAGGTAGGAGGCTATCGGAAGAGCAACGACATGTTGTTTAAAGCCCACGCATGGTAATATGAAGCATAGCTAATAAATGCACATCAGGGTCTTTCAAGGTAATCTCACATGGGTATTCTGGGAACCTTATGTGACAATATCATTTCAGTAGGGATAACAAGGGCACATTTCATACCTTTTCCTATATATATGTACACATGTACACACACATTACTCTCAGTAAGCTGGACAGATTTCTAGGGATTCGCCTTTTTTATTATTTGTGATAAGTCTCAACAACAAAGCAAACAGGAAAATTATATAACTAGAAGCTATGAAATAAAATGCCGGATAAATGTAAGTGCATTTCTCCCATATTTGTGCACAAGTTCCTTTTAAATATGAAAATCAACTGAAGAGCTGAATTTCTCAGGGACAGTCCTTGGAGTAAATAAAAGAGAGGACAGGGATACCGCTTAATGATAGGGGTGCAATGATTTTATCAACCATCTGTGTTCAAAACATTATCCTAACTCCCATGAATCATATTCCAACACACCTTTAACACACACTCAAGGTACATGGGGCTTGGAACAAAAGAGAAAAGAGTTTGGAAAGGAAATAAACTCATGCTTCAGGGCATTAGTCAATCTCTGACAGAGGTCGGAATAAACTTTCCCTAAGTATAGATTATTCAATTTCCCACTTCAGGGACTTTAGCACTTTCCTGTGAAGCAGCTGGCTTTGGCCGCTTTTGGATATTTGACCTGATGGACCAATATTCTGATCTTGTATGACCACCAATCGCCCCCTTCCCACCCCCCAAAAAAATCTCTAGAACATTAAGATAGAGGACATAAGGACACTTAGAATCCTGAACCAGGGGGATGAAAACTGACAGGCAGGTTTAGAGGTGCTCAGATTTCCAAAAGGAAGAATGTAAAGCTACATTCCAGCTAAACAAGCAGATAATACAGATTGGAACTGTGCACACACTTTATTTGTGAGAAGGAAGGGATGGAATCTCTCAACAGAAATAATAACTGATCCTAAGCACTTAAAAAAGGACTGACTTTGGTTGATCTAAGAGTGTTACAACTTGTAGGGCAATACGAGATTTATTATTATTATTTTTTAATAAAAATCTAGCCCCTTTTTGTATCTAGAACCTAGACAAAATAAATTATGCTCCGTGCTCCAGGGCTGGTTGTGCAGAAGAATGACCAAAATCCTACTGACAAGTACGTGCCAGCATTTTATATTCTCTCACATGTTGTTTACAATCTTGTTTTATGAAAAATGTCATGTTAACTTCAAAATCCATTACAAATCCAAAGGGAAAAGGTGAGATTTACCAAACGGTAGGTAGGTGGATGATTAGCCATGCAAACAGAGGAGTTGCTGCTTCTTTTGTATGGCTGGTGTAGGGTACCAACTACAATGTCACCTGAAGTTGATTGAGCTAGATGGCTACATCAGGAGTAGCAGAATTTATTGCAGAGATGACCAATATGTCCATGGAACGTCAAACCCAGGAACCTTCTATGTGGGATCCAGCACAAGGTGCTTATTTTAAAAGTCTTGTTCAGCCCAATCTGCTTTCGAAGTCTTAAGTCCTGCAAGTCTTCATGCTTCATGCAATCAGGCTGTGATCAGAAGGCAGCTTGAAAAGCAGATTGGGCTAAACAAGCCACAGTAAGAGCTGTCCAAATTCCCTTCTTCCCCACCAGAGAAATGAAAAGCATTTTGACTTTGACTTGAGACCAATCCCCTCCCCTTCGTCCACTACTGAACTGCAGTAGAATGATCCCAAGCCTTGAACCCATAGATCTTCCTTCCCCAAAGGCAAAAGTGGTCTTCCTGGGCAAAACCTTTACAGGCCTGAATAGCAGCCCTCTATCTTAGTTCAAGTCAGTGTGGCAGATTCTCTGCCTCACTCTGTTCCCTTTGTTCTGCTCAGGGAGCCTGCCAGTTTCTAGCTGGAAATTCCATTGGTATAGCATAGGCCAAATGAGATGTAGAGACAGCGTTGCCAGTTCCTACACCATCCTCCCCACAACCTCGAGTGCAGAGGGGCATGTCAGGAAGAAAAGAAGGACAGTTACTATCTGGTGTATGTTAGAGCAGCCTCTAGGCTGCACTAACTTGTCTCCAGGAAAACAGCTGGCCAGAGAATTAGGGAACTGTCACCGGCTTTGATAGTCCCACCTCTACCATGCCAGTCAGCAAATAATCTGACCTTATGCTGTTAACCTCATTTTTATACAACTTCACTGCACAATTAATTCCCAGATGACATGGATCAGACAGATTTTCTACTTTTTTAGTATTATTACAGGGATAGCTGCAAAGACAAGAATGTGAGTGGTGTCAGATGAACTGCAATCCCCCAGCACCTCGAGGAGAAGCTAACCTAAATTTGTTTTCCTCGCTTGCACAACACATACAACTTCGCAATACATTGCCAACTCCCAACGCTGTGGGATCAGTGCATAATCAGTTCTGCACTGCTTCTTCATCAAGAGAGTAAGGAAGTTGAAGAAAATTTAAGCTCTCTCCCATCACAGAGTGAGCAGTTCAAAGCAGTGACTATTCAAAACCAAACAATTACATTTATAAGGAAGTTAAGGGATCTCTACCAGCAATGCTAAGGTGGGAAAAACATGCTACATGGCAACGGCCTTGACAAAACACACCTTGCTCAATATTAGTGCTCACGGTCATGATGCAGAGAGAGTGAGGGTGGAAAAAAAAAAATGATGGTCCTGCTACTAAAACTCGAGCAACAACAGCCAAGAAAAATGTTAACACTTATGGGTGAATTACTTCAAACAAGTGCCAGGTTCCTGTAAGAGAGAATGCATCCACAGCTTACTCAGCAAGTTCCCTCTTGGAGAGGATGAGCTGGAGTCTGAGCATTTGGAGAGGATTCAGAAGGATCAAAGCATATAAAACTCAAACTTAAAGAGAGTGTTTTAACGTGAAAAACAATTGAACTGGGCAAATTTCCCTCATTTGCCTTTTCACAGTGCAGCGATAGTAGACTTGCCCTGTGAGAGGAACAGTATAACAGGCTGCTCTCTCTAGCACAGAGGTGGCAAACTACGGCCCATGGGACTGTCCTACCCAGCCCCTGAGCTCCCAGCCAGGGAAGCTAGCCTCTGGCCCCTCTCCCGCTGTCTCCCCTCCCCCACAGAGCCATGCCACCGTGTGGGCAGTGCTCTGGGCAGCGGAGGTCCCGAGGGCAGTCAGGGAACAGGGGGCAGTTGAATGGCTCGAGGGGGGGCAGTCAGAGGACGGGAACAGGGGGCATTGGATGGGGATGGAGTCCCAGGGGGCCTGTCAGGGGGCGGGGATGTGGATGAGGCTGGGGCAGTCAGGGGACAAGGAGCAGGGGGGTTGGATGGGTTGGGGTTTTGAGGGGGGTAGTCATGGAGTGGGAAGTGGAAGGGGGTGGAGGCCAGGCTGTTTGGGAAGGCACAGCATTCCCTGTCCAGCCCTCCATGCAGTTTTGCAACCCCAATGTGGCCCTCAGGCCAAAAAGTTTGCCCACCCCTGCTCTAGCACATAATGCAAAATGGAATTCTGATCTCTGCAAAGTATCCCTGTAGCAAGATAAAAATGCTTCGAATTTTGCAGAAGAAAAAAAAATAGCTTGAGTTGGGAGAAGCAAAGAAACAATGAAAGAGTAAAGCCAGAGAGTAAATGAAGAAAGTAAAGGTACACGAGGAAAGAAGAGCAAGGCTGAGGCCTGGTCTACACTACGCGTTTAAACCGATTTTAGCAGCGTTAAACCAATTTAACGGCGCACCCATCCACACTACGAGGCCTTTTATATCGATATAAAGGGCTCTTTAAATCGGTTTCTGTACTCCTCCCCAACGAGAGCGCTAAAATCGGTATTACCATATTGGATTAGGGTTAGTGTGGCCGCAAATCGACGGTATTGGCCTCCGGACGG